>NC_043985.1:12224377-12524377 GCF_902150065.1 Myripristis murdjan | reverse complement strand
TCACTATCATCTAAAACTGTCGGGGTTCTTAGAGTCTTAGACAAAGGAAATAAACCAGGATGATGCAATGTATTAGCCAATACTTTCAGTTCAGTGCTGGCAGGAAAAAGGTTGGTGCACACTGTGTGTATTGTATGTCCCACTCACAGCAGGATGCCCTGAGCTCTCTCCAGGAGCTTGCTGTTTGTGGAGTTGAGGAAGATCCCATCTTCTTCCAGGGCTGGGCTTCCTGTCGAGGACAGACGACTTGACCGGGAGCTACGGCCATTACAGCCTACGCCGTATCCATCCCTGACAGAATGGTGATGAAGTTGGTGGAATAAAAAAGGTGGGAAAATAAAAGAGGCGGGAGAGAGAAAAGAGGAAAAGTGGGAAAAGTAAAGAAGCAGGCATAAGAGAGGAATAGAAGAGATGAGGAGGAGAAGAGAGCAATGCAGGGAAGGACAAAGTTGAGTGTAGGAGCAAAAGTGTGGGAGGAAGAGAAAGAGAGTGGAAAGACGAGGTTGAAATAGTTACATGAACTGTTTTTGGTAGGTCTAGCTTTCTCTAGACAGTGTTTGCTTGCTGCTGCTTAGAAGCAAAGTTTACATTTTGCTTTCAATTTACAATCTGACATCCCCTGTGTGTGGAGAAGACTTCCCAGTGATCACACCAACACCAGAATGATGATAGTAATTATTTGGACAAAAACAGTGAATTCACAGTGTCACCCACTGTACCCAGCAGGATATACCAGTATGTCCTGGATTGGACACTTGTATTGACTAGAACTCACCAGCTGGCCTTCTCATTCAGAGCGTTGGTGCCTTGAAGATCTGACAGAGGTGTGCGGGGATTTTTTCTAGCAATACCTGTAAGACAGGAGAGAGAGAAGAGAGGGGGGAGGAACAGGAGGAGGCTGAACATAACTGTGATCGGCTGGGATTTTTCATGTGAAGATGACATGGCTTATGACTCTCAAAGGTCACTGGATCAAAACCTTGACATTTGGTTTGCAGTCACTGCCACACTGCCGCTCTGCAAACCAGAGCTTGAAGATCCAACTCCTCACAATATACATCTTCACCTTAACATTCCCTTTCTGCACTACATCTCCTCCCTAACTCCATCTCTCCCTCTTCCTGACTTTTGGGTATTCAGAGTGAGCTACTTCCAGTTCACTTGAACAGTTTTCTCCAGTTAACTGATCGTGAACTTTTTGCTTTTATCTTACAAAGCGGAGGCCTAACAAACTCTGTGTTTGTTTTCAACAGCAAAGAAAAACTTGCACTTCAATAAAGGAGCCACAACAGATCTGGCTCCTGAGACAGTCACAATATTAGAGCGAGTGAAAGTAGGTAATAGAGGCTATGGGCCGTCAGATCATTAGGGACAGATGCAAGGGTTTGCATGTGATTGAGCTTCAGTTTTGGCCACTGTGCATCTCGCTAGAACTACTTCTTTGGGGAATTCACTTGGAAATTCATCTCAGCGCCGGTGGCTGTCGAGTCCCCTTGGAATTTATCCATGAATGCAAAGTGCTGCCTTACAGCATGAGGACCCACAACACACATACCCACACTTGGAAGCACATCCGCATGAAGACATGCTCGGCTGCACATATGCACGCACTAATACATGCTAAGCAGTGGCAAAGCGAGGGCTAAAGGACAGGCAAAAAAAATCCCAGTGATCATTAAACCCTGCCAGTCCATATGGGAATAATGCAATCGTCTGATCACTCATGTATGTGGATAGGCATGGTTCTACATGAGTCAATCTGAACCTAAGATGATCTAGATGCTTGATTTCCAATGCCTTATTAATGACCGCAATGAAAACTGCTCTCTGAGGCAGGAAATCTATAAATTATCTATTATTGTCTACATGACCGTACAATATTTTTGCTGTGTAGCTTGGAATTGTGTGGTTTTTTTTTTAATTTGCTTGTTTTAGATGGTTTAAGATAAGGACTTGTACATGGAAAATGGGTGCATTTTTAAATCCACCATAACACACTTTTGTTGACTGCAGTCAGTTCCATTATGAACCCTATTAACACTACCTTATAAACACAACCTAGAAATGAAGGCTTTCATTCCAAAATATCCATTTTAGAAATATGGGGCTACCTTATATTTATTAGTGTATATTTACAGAAAAACAGAGAACATTCTGTCCTCAAAAATGTAACTATTTTGTGATGAAAGTCATCAGATGGTTCACAACTTTCTGTTTTTTAACGGATATCAGCTTTAGTTTTTGATTGAAACTCTTAAAATACATTTCATGTGGATCCCAGTAACGCCCTATTCTCTTCTGACTTCGTGAGGAAACTAACTGAAGCTGGCTGAGTAAGAGACAGGGCCATCCCTTTCAGGTGTATATCAGCTTTGTCTGCTGGCAGAGAGGATTGTGGGCTTTGAAGTTCCTTACTGTATTTCTCATCCTTGCATCTTTGCAGGATCTCGAGGCTCCGCTGGTGAACTGGGTGGTGGAGGAAACTAAAGCTGTCCACTGTCTTGAGGACGGCACAGGGAACTGCTGCATCGTTCCCTGAGAGAGAGAGCGAGAGAGAGAGGGAAGGGGGGGGGGTTGAGAGAGGGAGAGGGGGAGAGAGAGAGAGAGAGAGAGGGAAAGGGAGAGAGAGAGAGAGAGAGAGAGAGAGAGAGAGAGAGAGAGAGATGAAGTTATGATGTTTCTCATTTAAAAACCATGAATGGACAAAATACATCTTCAATATGAGCAAGAGAGAGAGACATGATGTTTTGTAATGAGGCATTTCACTTTGAAATGACAAAGGGAGAGCACCTCAACATACCATAAAGAGAGAGAGAAGAGAGACAAGTGAAAGGTATTAGGAAAACAAAGGCATGGAAAATAGTGGCACAGAAAATAGGAAATTGGGTTAGGAGGAATAATAAAAGGGGGAGATAAAGGAGGAGAAGAAGAAAAGCGGCAGAAAGAAACGGGTGAAAACAGGAGACTGAGGCAGATAAGAAGTGGAGCAGGGATGCAGTGAGTGAAAAGAACAAAGACACTAAATCCCATCTGAGGAAAGTCAGCAAAGACAAGAAAAGAGGGTTCCACCCAGTTTGTGATAATAAACACTGGAGAAGAAGAATGAAAACCCTCTTCCTCCTCCTCCTCCTCCTCATCATCATCAGCAGCAGCATCATCAACAGCAGCACTACTCCCAGTTAAAACTTCTCACCTCCCAAAACACGCCATGTTGTTCTTGGCCTGGTTCAAAACGTACATTTGGACATCATGGTGCAACACAGTGCAGTGTTTTCCATGGTCATGAATAATGGAGAGAGAGTGTGTGTGTGTGTGTGTGCGTGTGTGTTTGTGTGCAGTGGTAAGTGGTGATGTCAAGCTTGTCTAATGGAATATGAAAACTCATGCAGTTAGATCGTGTGGAGGTGAAAGATATTTTTGCCTGCTGCAACTTTGGGGGAGGAAAACAAATTTGAGTAGTTTCTACTTCTGACAAGATGCACAGGGGAATTTACTGCGCTGAAAAATATTCAAACTAAGGTGTGTGTGTGTGTGTACTGCAGAAAAAAGTGTGTTTGGGGTCACATTAATCTCATTAACTTGCACACTGCATGTCTGCATGCCTGACATGTGCACGCTGTGGTTTGGCATGTGTTCATGTTTACATGAATTTTATATGCATGTAGTCTATATTTATATTTGGTGTATGGAGGTCATGTCTCTTTCCAGAGTGGAGGATGTGTATTGAATGTGTTTACATATGTGTGTAGTGAAGCTGGAACTGAGCATACACCAATTTCAAACTGTAACTGCATTCTCTGTGCCTATGTGTTGAGTTTCTGGTAACCAATTTAGACAGCACACATAAAATCAACAACTTTTTAGGGAATCGAGGACACTTTGCCTAAGAGTACTGATCGACAGTGCATTATTGTTGATTGTTGATTCATACTGATTTAGCCTACACCCAATTCTTAAAAGCTGTTACGTTTGCTGTTCTGAACACTAAGGGAAATTGTGGACAGCTTTACCGAGAGAGAAAAGAAATTCACTGAGACAGAAAAGTACTGTGAGTTTTGTGACATGTTGTGCCTGTGTGTGTGGCAAAACCGGCCTAATGCCAATTCCCGCATTAAGATGTGCCTTGCAAAATGTAAACATCTGTTTTGTGCATGCATGTTTCTGTCAGGAGACAGCATGGCATCACCAACAAAGGATCAGAAGCATAGACTAGAGCATTTCACGGCAGCAAAACAGGTGGTTTAGTTGGAAAAAATAAATGAATTAATTAAAAAATAATAATAATATTAATAATAATAATAACAACAACAACAACAAACACTCATATACTGCAAAATATTGACCTTGTGTGAAAACTCATTTCATCACTAATATAAAGGAGAGGTGGCAGGACTTGTCACTTGGAAACTCAGAAACAATGGCAGCCATGTTAATGCAGAGATAAAAAAACGCTTTTCACCGTGTGTGCAATCACTGAGTTGGTAATTACTATCAGCCTTAATCAATCAGAATAGGTGACTGGTTACCATACTAATCTCCCAGAATTTTGTGCTTGAGGGAAACTCCAGTCTAATAAATCTTGACAATCACTTTTTAAAACCAAAAGAGGATTTGCGAAATCACAAAACATGAGTAAAAGTGGCCCCCGGAGTAAGGCACTGTAGGTCTCTTCTTAGAAAAATCCTCTGGTGCAGAGGAAAGTGTCAAATTTATGTTTTCAGTGTGTTCGGATTAAACTGAGAAAGAGCTGGGTAGTTACCATGAGCTGTGACAGCAACCATGGCTGAGCACACGAGGAAGGAGTGTCAGCTACAGAAAAGCAGACTTCCCAAACAGAAAATCCAAGGAAAGAAACATCTCAATACCCCTCACATTGTTTGATTAAATACTGATTTCTGGGAAGCGCTGTGTGAAAAAAGCCAAGATTAGGCAAGTATTGGTGACAGTTAGTATTGGGGTGTTATGGTTAGGGACACTAATCAATGGAAGGTCCTCACAAGTTTAGTAATTTTGTCTGTATGTATGTGTGAATGGATTTATGTATGTTTGTATGCATGTGTGAATGGGCCTATGTACTTTTTCTCACCTGTTTTCTTGTTGGTGTGTCTGCGGCCGGCCTCCCTGAAAGCCACCAGGGCTCTGAAGTAAGCCCGCAGCACCGCCCAGCGGAAAGTTGCCACTGGGTCGATACCCATCAGGCCGCAGATGAAGGCATTCTTACTGCTCTTCAGCAGAGCCACAATGTCGGGACGCATGTGGTCTGTATTCTTCTCCCTGAAGTCCTGGATGTCACAGAGATACACACACAAACGGGTTAGCAATTACTTTACTGGACTGACTGGGTGTGTGATGCTATTCATTTGTCTGCATACAGTATACGTAGGTTTTCATGTTTGTATGGATATATTCATCTAGGTTATTGTTCATGCTCTTACTGACCAAGTCAAGAAAGAGCAAACTTTGTGATATATGTCCATTATGATATTATAGATAGGTAAATGTAGCAAACTGTAATCAGACACTTAACGAGCTGTCATAATTAACAAAAAGTTTTATTTATTTATTTATTTATTTTACGCAAGTTGGACTGAGATATATTCTATTTTCCTTTTATTTATTTATTTTTTGTATGTTAAATTGTTGAAAGTCCAGCACACAGAGTACAAGCATTCATGTGCAAACGTGTCATCACATAGAGAGTTAATCCCCATGTTTGGGGATCGTGAGAGGGGAATATCTGTTTTATTAACATCACAATCACAAAGGCTCTGAGTTCAAACATTTTAGCAAAGACCACTGCTAAAATAGCTTTTTGAATAATTCATTGGTCAGTTGTTTTCAAATATCAGACTTCTATATAGTCTCATTGCACGAAATATTCCATGAAAATAAAATCACTGAGGTGGAGCAAACCTCTCCCTCTCCCTCTCTCTCAGGCTCAGATCTCCAGCTTCACACGATAAGAGCCAGCTGGGTGTTCACTAAACCAAACCTGCCTCGGACACATTTCACGACCCTGGCTCCCACTGCACGTTTCACACCAAACAACTCTTTGGCGCCCAGCACATATGCATGTGCATGTGCTGGTATGTCCAAGTGTTATGGGCTTATAGCATACAGTCAAACAACAATACGCTCACCCCTTTCCAGCACATGTGCTTCTTATCAAAACGCAGCTGGGAGGCGAACAGAGAATTAGATTTAGCTAGAAAAGTAGGTCGATGGAACAACAAGTAGACTTGCTGCAGACTTGCAGAATCTATAAAGGCTCAATTGAGACAAATAGAAAGATTAGTAATAAATCTATTGTTCATAAGAAGCACTTTCATCAAATGACAGACCTGGAATTTCAGGTCGCTACTGCAAACATTATTCATCTATAACTATTAATAAAAATAAACGGTAACAAACAGTACCGTAAGCTCCATTTCCATTCAATTAGATCACAAACATTGTACACAATTACAGTGATGAGTGCAAAGGTCACAGCCACAGCACCCTAACAATAATTCTTTGAGACGAGACTTGTCATGAAGTGGAAATAAATAGGACACACAGGAGAGACATAAGGAGGTAGACAGTAGATAGGAGATAGATAATACTTGAAGCATCCAGATAAGGGAGTATTATGGTGAGCGTAGGAAGTGGGAGAAAGGATATGATTCAGCAAGTGAGTTTATCATTAGATAAGAGCAGTAAAGCCACTATTTCAAATCCACAGAGAGCTTTAGAAAATACTGCTCCACGACAGCGGTCGGTGAGAGCACATGAAGAAAAGAGAATATGAGCGGGATTTGAGCAGCCATTTTTCATTTCAATTAAAACCTTTATGCAGACAAGTATATCCTACTGAGAGCAAGCTTTCTTTTTCAGGGGAGCCTGGTTTACAGTGGTTACTTGGGATTAATAACAGAAGAAAATCATTGTTTAAGAGCATTAGAAACACTTACAGACATCATTAAGTTGGTGTATAATTAATAATTTTGTTAAACTAAGGCTCTCCAGGCATGGTGTATCTGGATCAGATGTCCCCTTACACTATAGCCATTAAATTTAGCATTTTGGGCTTCCTTTAGTTGGCTCAGATTATGTTCTTAACATCACAGTTCTCTTGAAAGAGGACAGAGACTGGCATGTTCAGGCACCCTGATATGGTTATTTGGTGCCAGCTGAGTTCAAAGGGCATTGTTCTCATCTGACAAAACAACAAAACAGTAAATGCGCCATGTGAGTTCATATGAACCTCTGTAAACATGCTTGATGTAAACACACCTTTAGTTTGTGTAGCTCAATGTGCAGAATGTGGCACATTACCAGGGTTAAGAGATCAATTCCCACTGGAGCCACCTGTATTAAAAATGTATGTGCTCTTGACACTGCAAGGCACTTGAGATAAAATCCGCCAAATGGCTTACACTGCATTATAACCAAGCTAATGTGGACACTGGGACAAAGAATATCACATGCGCGCGCGCACACACACACACACACACACACAGACACATACAGACACACAGAAAACTAAGTAATGCTGACCTTAACTCCATACTTGACTTTGCCAGCATAGTGGCGGATGATGAAGGCAGGCTCCATGACAGCAGGGAACTCAATGTAGCTGTTTCCTTCGTGCTGACGCTTGAACTTGTCCAGCAAGGTCTGGTTAGAAGCCTGGGGGAAACTGGAAGAATAGTTTCTTATTAGGGGAGGGCTCAAAAATGTCATATAGGGACGACAAAAAGCTGAAATCAAAAATTCTATACCAAATACATAAGCCTGCAGAAAACAGCTGTTGAGAGATACCTGCACACCGCATGCAATCATATTCCAATAAAACTTCCATTGCCAAGTCTCTGTGGCCATTTTGCAGGAGCCATTTTGTGTCCCCACTAAAAAGCATTCAGTCCATTTAAATATGCACTATGCAAAATTGCTGAGGATTGGTTAAAGTGAGAACTAAGACTCAAAAAACAAAAAACATGGAATAACCAAGAAATCCATCATCAAGCTGGGCCAATGATGAGAACCATGTAGACTCAACCACCCATTTCTGTGCTCATCCCACGGTGAGCATTAGAATTACTGCATTCATTTCATTTAATGATTATTGACTCTAGTCGTATTGATTTTAGAAGCAAACACCCTCACTCACAGTATTTCAGTCTTCAGCTGTTGGCCACTGAGAAGCATCTCATGCACTCAAACTGGCAAGGTTTCCAACGGGTGGATAAACATTTGGTTGTGTCAAAACCACACGCTGCATCGAGGCTTTAATTTAACTTGAATGTGCCTACTTGCACACCCATCTCATTTCTTTTTAATGGTGGTGTCAGAATGTTACTTCCAACCATTCTCACCTGTCAGCTAACCAGATAAACAGCCCCCATGGGAGACTCCATACCATCGACTCAAACTGCTGCCCTCTATGCAGCTCCATAATAATACCCTCCTGGCTAAAATACACCTGGAAGGGTTGTAGAACTAGATGCTGTTAGAAATGAGCGCCCCAACTCTTGGCCCGACTCCCTCCCTCCCTCAGAAACCTAATCCACTCCTCAAGAGGCCCTGAAGTCCTGTGAGTTTTACTAACCATGACCGATGAGATCCCCAAGTGTCTTCCTTTCCCTGAAATCATTTAACATGGCACTCTTTCCTGCAGCACAATAAATCCCACGAGAAGAGCTCCCCCTTTTTTTTCTTTCTCAGATCCCCCTTTGACCCTAATGCTCAAACAGAACCCCCACCCACCCCCCCACCCTGTATACATACACACAGGACTTGGCCCATTCCAGATGTTATTAGATCCAGATGAACCCGCTACACTAAGTGGCACACAAGATGACAGCTCACGTAGATAAATACTGCTGTGTGTATATAGCCTGATATGTTTTTATGTGAGGGGGCGGGAGGGCGCTGGATTTGATTTAATGAAGATCTAGACGCAGAGGCAGCATGCTGACCTGCAGGGGCCAAGCCTTTTAGAGCAGAGGGGGGATGACAGCAGGGAACACATGTGATCCAGAGATGCCAGCAAAGGAATTAGTGTGTCATTAGCTTTTATGTTTTAGTTAGCTTTGGTGGAAGTCCCAGTATTGGTATCAATCAAGCTAATGATGATAAAGCCCATGCAGGGAGTAGCTTGTCTCTGCACTGCACCAGTCGGGTGCCTGACGTGTACAGGGTGATCAAAAGGTCATTTCAAAGACAGAGGATACGATGAAAAACGTTTAACTTTCCACAACATTCTGACAAGGTAATGACCTAAATAATAAATATCTCAGCAAAGGCAGTGGAAACCAACACAGGGAATGACTAACCCTGGTGGTGTTTGTGCACATTCTTCAAGTGCATTTTAAGGCACTTGAAGGCACATTAGGCAGTCATTACAAAGCAAACAACCACCAACATAGACAAAAATCAAATATATTTACAGAATACTTTTAATTTGTCCCATGTCTCTGTCCTCATTTATCAATCTGATGCTATTCATGTAGCAAACATTTATGTCAGCCTTTAAAAGTGGGCAAAATTTATTCTGTAAATAAACAGATTAGTAAAATGAGTTTAGGTGGGTTAACATCCAGTACTTCCATGAGTTTAAACACAAACCTGCAAGCTAGTATAATGCCACCTGAGTAACACAGATGTGCCTATACTAATCTGCAGAGCAACACTCGGCCTTAAATTACAAGAGGCACGAGTTAGCCGGTTAACTGTAAAAGAAAACAAAACAAAAACATAAATAATAAATAATAATGTAAAGAGTTGCTCGTAAGAGGAAATCATTGATTGGTGTGGCAACAGCATATCCATTACTACCACTATGCAATTTTAGTATGGAGAACTGCTTAAAAAACAAGGAACTCTTTTTCAAAGTTATCAGGCTATGTGGATGTTTCTAGCTGCTTCCTGAAGCACCATCTCCAATTGGGAGTTTTACTTCTGGCTGGTAGCGTACTTGCACTCTTCATCCAGTAGGTGGAACAGCGCTGTGGGTTTCTTGCTGATGAGGTTGATGCAGCCGCTGTTGTCAATGTAGTCGATGTTATGCCAGGTGATGCCCTCTGCCCGGTACTCCTCCTACAGGGAGGAACACAAAGAAAGAAGCCGCTGGGGTCAGAAAACACACTTGCACTACAATGATCCAACTCCAAGTGTGAACTCGATATAAGTGAACTCAAAGTTGCTGAACAGAAAAGGCAAGAGTCAGCATGTTAATGTCACTGATTGCTTTCAGCCTCGACTGAGCGAAGAATGACTGAATGTACTTGCTCTTTCTCAACAACATTTCCTCCCCACATTCATATGCATGTTCATACACCTGGGAGCTGTTCCATAAAACAAGCCACCTACTGTTTGGCACTGAACAGCTACAGTGGAGTACTTTGGGGATTAGGTGCCTTGCTTATGGGCATTTTGCTCGTAATTATAAAAGAAGGGAACAATATGATTTGTTCAGTTTTTAACAACTGTTTTTCTTTTTTAATAAATTTGCAAAAATTTATAAAATTCTGCTTTCACTTTGTCATTATGTGTAGATTAATGAGGAAACATTAATTTAAACGATTGTAGTATCAGGCTGCAACATAACAAAAGTGAAAAAAGTGAAGGGGGTATGAATACTTTCTGAATGCACTGTATGTATATGTGAGGAACACCAGGCAAAGTCTCTACAGTGGGAGCACCTGGCACGCTTGGTGGTTAGTAGGTTAAGTTTATATGCCCCAGGTGGCCAGTGACAGCTGAGTTATAGGACTCTTGTCATCTAAATACTCCTATGGGAGTAGCCAGCAAGGGCTGCAGCTTAGAATCCCTGAACGAGGTGGGAAAAAAAGGTTGAGGTGCATGTGAGCAAGGCATGTAAACACCAACTGCTGTAACAGAGCTACTCAGTCAGCAACAATAACAGGGTGTGTGTGTACTGAGGAGATCCACGATGACAGTGTGTCGCACTGCTACGGATGTCAAGTGGTGGAAAAGAGCACGCATGCTCAGAAAACCTTCCCAAGATGACTGACTATGGAAGAAACTGAGGTACTTTGTAACTGAATAAAAACAGATACAAACAACTGGCATGCACCAAAGCATTTAGCAGTCTTCTGTTATTTTTCAAAACAGCTAAATGCAAATATGACACTAGATAACCAACTGAGCGACCACAAGACAAATGAGCCTAGACCCTGTGCCTATATGTGTGTGTGGTGTGTGAATGAACATTTGTGTGTTAATGTGTACATGTCTATATTTACTCTGCATGTCAGTACTTCCTCTCATGTTTGTGTACATGTAAGTATAATCTTAATGAAGCTAACAAAGGTAAACAAAAAAACTAACAAAAAGTTGAAATGCCAATTGAACATGCTTTAATGCAGCTCACAAAAATGAGACTGCAATTCAGTATCGAAAGCTGTGTTGCAATATATTTTCATATATGCAAACACATCTGCCCTCTCTTCCTCTTTCAGGCTGTTGAATCACAGACGAGGCATTCAGAACATGTGGTGCGCTGGGTGTTTTTCCAGAGGTTGTACCAGATCAAGCAAAATGAAAACAGAGCTGTAAAATGTTGCATGCGTGTTTTCATTTTAATCTCGTCAAGCACTGACCAATGACTGAGTCACAACAGAAATACCTAACTTTATGTCTGTGTCAAAGAAAGTGTGTGTAAACATGTGTGTGGGTGTCACACCATACCTATAACAAAGTGGCCAATGACTCACTGGCCACTTTGTTATAGGTACACTTTCACATTTATGTTCATTCCACAAAACAGTTACACTGAGTCACAAGACTGTGACTCAGTGTTTAAAGCATGCTGACAAGGTAAAGAGGTCTGCGAGCACGTTACGCTCAACATGGTTGAACTGGTGCCACACATAACGTTCACAGCATCTCAGAAAAAGCTACCCTTTTGGGATTTTCAGCAGTACCCAGTACTCGAGTTGAGGGGGGATGAGGGTGGATGGCATCCCCCTTGAAATAAAAACGGTTAAAATCACCCACCCTGTAAAACTGCCATCCTCCCTTTTCATCAAGTGAAAAAAATTGACCATCCCCCCTGAATTTTTTTTACAACTCGACTACTGGCAGTACCTCTGTGTATGTATCTAAAAAAACAGGTAAGAACAACAGTGGTGTGCAGAGGAGCATCTCAGAACACACAGCTTATTGATCCTTTAAGTGGATGGGCTACAGCAGAGGGCCATGCTGGGTTTCACCCTCGTCAGCTGACAGGAAAATGAAACAACAATGAGCATGTGATCACTGAAACTGCTCAACTGTACAGTACAATAATGTTGTCTGGACTGATGAATCCTGGGTTCTGTTGTGATTTCCTGATGGGAGGGGGGACGCTATGGTGTAAACATGAATACATTTATCCATCCTTCCCCATGCCAGTGTAAACTGTATGCAGAATGTGTTACTGACACACATTAAGGCTTATTTATACTTTGTCGCTCAACACCCTTGACAGCTGTTTCTTGACAAAAATGATGTCATTTCAACAAAAAAGATGTCACACATCTGTCACTGTCGAGTAGGCCTACATGTAAAATTTCATAATGCCATCAGGCCTGTCGCACGGAGTGATTGGATATTTGTTACCAAGCTGATGCTTAGCATTTATACAAACCAGTGACAACAACATCACCAGCATCATGGAAGGAACACAGGAAAAGTTGGCTGAGAAAGTGAGCAAACCAGCATTTATATGACACTTCATGTAAACAATACAGAGACACACAGATGGCAGTGAACTCATGGCAAGAGACTGTCAGAACGTCGAATATCCGTGTACTAGAGTTTTAACACAAATAAAGGAATCTGTGGAACCAGTAAATTTACGAGGAGCTTCATATCCTTTTTCCTTTACACATCATAGCTAAACTGACTAGAACATGTCAGCTGTGGCAGTTTCAGGGCATTGCCATGTTTTAGCATATGTGAACAAACTGAACAGCCTAGCATCTCTTGTTTCCACGGAAATGCTACACAGAGCATATCTTCAACACAGTGCAACTGCAGGTGTTGTGTGACAGCGTATCCTATTGCCAAGAGACATCTGTCAAAAGTATCAAGCAAAGAAGTACACATAAGCCTTTAAGCTCCTTAGTAACAATGGAGATTCATTTTAACACCACAGCAAACCTTAAGATTTTTCCTGACCAGGTGCATCCCAGGATAAAGCGCCACCATCTTAAGATAACTTTAGTTTACTGTCATAATAACAACCACTTTATTTATCCTGGCAGCATCCTCTCCTCCAAAGTTGGCAAAATATACGGCTCGAGGATGAGCCTTTTTGTCCACCTGAAGTTCCACAAAGATCCAGAAGGTGGACAATCA
Organism: Myripristis murdjan; assembly: GCF_902150065.1. Taxonomy (NCBI): domain Eukaryota; kingdom Metazoa; phylum Chordata; class Actinopteri; order Holocentriformes; family Holocentridae; genus Myripristis; species Myripristis murdjan. The sequence continues at coordinate 12,511,033 of NC_043985.1, read as the reverse complement.
TACTAAAGTGGAATGATCGCTGATGATGGAGTCCCTAGAACCTGACCTGATACAGACCTTTGGCATGAGGTGAAACAGGACGCACAAGCCCAAGAACTGTGTGATGATATCTGCTCAGCATGGACCAAATTCCCTATGGCACATCCCTAGCACCTTACTGAATCATAAAATTGTGGTCTAGTAACAAACGGATGGCCCACGTGGTGCTAACTAGGTGTACCTCAACAGAAAGACAACATTTCAGATAAAAAACAAAAACAAAACAAACAAACAAACAAACAAACAAAAAACACACAACAGAGGCTCTAAACCTTCCTGTAGTTCTGTGGGGAGCATGGAGTCTTCTTGTGGTTGGTGAGGCTGGTCCAGAGATGTGGCCCTCTACCACCCATTAGTGGAAGGTTGTACTGCCTACATCTCTTTCCTTCTTTCTCAGTTTCTCATCTTTTCTTTGTGTTTCTCTCTCTTTCCATTTGTCTCTTTTGTTGTGACAGCGGTATGTTTTTATTGAGGATAAGGGGGGAACGGTGCTGCAGTACTGGGAGCTGGAGCAGCTTGTGGTGGTTTTAAAACCATGTAGGCAGAAAGGTAAAGAAGAGCAGATGCACACTATCTTGTCAATCAGCAAGCTCTGAAAGTGGAGTTTGCTGTTGCCGTCTAGCTAGAAAAGACGGAGGCTCTGCAGGCCTAAATGACTCACAACGATGACATCAAGCAATAAGCTGGACTGTGATTGGAAAAATGGCGGAGAGCTTGGAAAATATGCATTATCAAAGAGCAGAATCAGTTAAAATTTGGCAACTCATATTTAAGAAGGGATCTCTCACTGGTATCAAACGAAGACAAAACTGATTTGAGGTTTTTTATCCCAAGTCAGTGTGTTATCTCTGGAGTTGAACGTGATACCGTGTTTGCCTAAGGCGGTGGTGGTCGTATGTTTTCACACTTTGATAAATTGTTCACACACTCAGAAAAAAAAGAAAAAAAAGAAATCAAGCAGCAATTGACACATTAGTGTCAACACTGGACTCCAGACCCCTCACCCCACATCGAAGGCTGTAGTTGGTGTGGTCCTATTAGCTTTGGCCACAGTTCCAAAGTTAAATACACACCACTGATAAAACTAACTGATTGCCTGGAAGGGGGCGAAGCCTGGAGAAAGGCGAGGAGGAAAATCCCCCCACAGGCTGTTGGAGAATCAGGGACAACATCTAGTACATGGAGTAGTAACTTTTCTGGACCAACTTTTCTATCAAAAGGTAGCAGTTCTGCCTTGGTCACATAGCCAAGAATTTCCAGTTTATTTGGTTGTTCATTATTCAGCTGCCTTTAAAGCATGTGTCCATTACTGTACCACCTGTTACTATATATAAGCCCTTAAACTTCTTAAGCCATGCTTGAAAGCTGCCAACAAATGTTTTATTCTGCTCAGGAGGTCCATTTCCATTTGGCTGCCGCAGTTAACCAAAAGGTGGCTTGTTACGCTTAGTAGCATGCCTAATTGAAAATAATGGGAAGTGTTTAAGGTTTTAAGGAAGCAGAGGAACAAATCCTGACACTTTATCCCCATACTGGGACATAAAATTCACAAAGTAAAGCTATTCCTTCAAAGATGCACACTGAGTTTTTGCTGACAAACTCATACTGACATTTCTATGATGTGTGTAGCCGTTCCACATCTGTGTTCAGTATTTAGTTCCTTACAATGCTGCTGAGATGATGCATGTGTTAGCATGTGCCATATAGCATGTAAAAAAAAAAAAAAAACACTTGATGAAGAGGTGAAACAGCTGCTTATCCTTCCGTTGTACTGCAGCAAAAGACAGATTATTATGACATTATTATAACAGATATATTATTAAAGCATGTATTTGCCATCATGTTTTTATATCCTTTAAAGGTAATAGTGCTGGCTGATCCTAGGTCAGCAGTGAAAGGCTAACTGTAAAAGCAGCAGCACGGGAGATGAGGTGCTTTCCCTCCATTTGACGTCAAAGTGAAGGGATAGGGGGCTCGTGGTGTGAACTGCACCTCTTTATTCAAACAAACACAAATCAGTTGGGATCTGGCAACCCCCGTTTAAAAAGAAGTTAGCAACCTGCCCGAGCGGGGCCCCGGCACTCAACTCCACCTCAACTGGTGTCCTGTCAAATAAACTCAAGAACAGCAGAGGGCCAAACGTTTGGAGGACCCCGGTGATTAAAGGATAATAAACGTGAACTCCACTGATACAATTTTAGGCACAGCCCTGTGAGGGCAAGCACCTTTGCAGCACTTTGACACTCATTAGCTGTGAAACACAGGAACGGTCCATCACATGAAGAGTTTCATCCCAATATGAAATAGTTCCCATTTGGAAAAACTGACAGCTATGCTTACGTAATGATTTACAGCACAAAAATAAAACAAATCATTGTCATTTCTGCAGTGTAGTAGGTAAATATAACCACAACACCTGAAATGTTAAGACTTTCACAAAATAGATCCTCTATCTTATGGAATGATAAATTGAGGGTTGTTGTATTTTTTTATTTTTCAAAATGGATGTATGGTATTTTGAAAATAAACTTTTCATTATCACTAATATGGTGCAGCAATTATTAAACCAATGTCCAGTATTACTTTGTTTTTAACATTTTTAGGTGCCAGCAACACAATTTGTTTTTAGTATTTGGGGCTTCCACATGAATCAGAAATAAACAAAACAAATACACAGATTGCAGGTTTATATTAGGCTGGTTATTTTTTGTTAATGTGGTTCTTGGTGTGTATTATTTGTTTGTTTGTTTTGACTATTAATGTGTAAATAAGCCATAAGACATAAAAATGCAACAAGAAAATAGATAAAATACCTAGTCCGTACCCTTTACACAAATTGGCTTTACTACAATCAAATACACATTGCTCTATGACCACAAGCCTATGAACACTGGAACAATACCATCTCATCAAAATAATTCAAATTCAAACACACACACACACACACACACACACACACACACACACACACACACACACACACACACACACACACACATTACACTGGAGGAAAAGGTGGGCAGAATAAAGGAATTTGTGATTACAGGACAGTGCAATATATCCACTATCCACTATTTCATTCCAGCCACTTATAGTCCAGACATTGTGGCTCCTTAATATTGGCTTGTAATGCTTGAGATCTAGGAATTTAATCTGTTGTAGCCCATTGATTTTTTTTACTTTGGGTAGGAGCACCAGCTTCCCATTTCATCTGTCTAAAATCTAAATGTACATGTAAAACCTAACCACATGCAAGTATTACAGTAGCACAACCTGTTTATTAGTGCATGTTGCATCCTGCAGAATGAATGTGTGTGTGTGTGTGTGTGTGTGTGTGTGTGTGTGTGTGTGTGTATACTCCCACTGCCTGAAGGCTAACTGTCACAAATGGATAACAGGGCCATTAGCGCAGGCCAAGCAGCTGTATCTGATCTTCATTTGGAGTGAAGGGACATTACTGCACTTGTTTAACAAAACACTGCTCTTTTCTTTCACTCCACCCTTCTCTCCCTTTGGCCATCAGTGATTGGCCCGCCTGCTAAGTTGCCATAGCCTATCAGGGGCCAGCGAGAAGGAGACAAGAGTTGACAGCTACTGTGACACACTCCAGCTGATTGAGCCTCATTACCAGGCCTTCATATGTCTCTCCCTGTCTGTCTTTCCTCTTTGTTCTATGGATATAAAATGGAAAAAACACAAACACACACACACGCACACACACACACACACACACACACACACACACACACACACACACACACACAAACAAACAATATTAAGTGGTTTCTCAGTTGGCATCTGAATGAATGAGCATAATGAATACATAATATGGCAGGCCAGAGATTAGTGGTTCAGTAATAGTCCTTTGGAGAAACAGAGAGAGAGAGACATGGTGAGAGTGAGAGAGAAAGAGAGAGAGAGAGAGAGAGAGAGAGAGAGAGACAGAGACAGAGACAGAGAGAGAGAGAGAGGCAGGTGGTAGTCATGTTATGATGAAGTCTCTCATCAGCACATCAGCCATAACAAGAAGAAATAATGACGAAAAATAATCTGTGTGTGGAATGGAAGATCATTTAAATATCTCTAACCAAAACAAAAACATAGAACCTGTCAAGCCCAGCCAGAAGGAGGGGAAAAAATCACCAACAAAAGCTTTTGGTCTGGCTAAAACTGGCGCTACTGTTCGCAGCACTTAGCTGTCAGGAGACATCCAGCTCTGCTCGACTACCACTCACCCAGCCTGTCAGCCCAGCCTGTTCATTTAGCACTTCTGCTCTGACCTTTTGCTTTAATGGGTGTGTGTGCTAACTTAGCCCCACTACATAATTACAGCTGCTTGTACTGCAATGTGAGGGAGGAACATGGCTGGCTAAAGCAGAGCATTCGTATGAAGAAATATTCAACTCGCACAGTCACTGATGGCTGGCAGAAACGACAGGTTTGTTAGTTAGTTGTGCGCTATGAGACTAAAGTGCGATGAAGTGTTCCCCATGTCACATTTACTGTACATTTATGTTTGAATAAAACAACCAAGCATCAGTATCACCTAAGTTTGAGTTCCTTCCTTTGATAACTGTTGAACTACATGCCTTGCCATCTGTTTTGATTTTAAAAATAGAAAAAAAAAAAAATAAACTTTGTATTTCGCTGTTTCTCTTTTAATTGTAAAGCCTTGAATTTCTGGGTGAATTAGTAATTGTGTGGTCAATTTTTGCTATTCCCATGGATAACTGGCCAAATGCTGACAACACAATGTCACATGAAGATATTTCCTGCACAGCTGCAATGCAGTTTCATATGAGGAAGAATTGGGTCCATCCTGAACATTAACAGTAAACATCAGGCTTTGGTGTCATTTTGCAACAGCATTTAACAGGCAAGACTGTCACTGGAAATCTCTAAAAACCTCTCATCCTGACTGGCAATCTCCCAGTGTCTTTTTTTAATGTACATATTTTTACTAAAAAAATGTTCACTTGGTGCTTGTGTTGCAACTAGCGCAGTGGTACTTAAAAGGTGCTTGCAGGAAGCACTAGTCATGGCTGCCTTTACTAAACAACCACTGAAAGCCAGTCTGAAGAATGCTGCTGTGTCGCTAGAAGCTGAAACACTTTTATCCACTGGTGCTCAGTGAAAACACACTCAACTTACAGTGCTGTGTGGAACATGCTAACAGCAAGCCGTCTCCATTTGTAAGAAAGGAAAGGAACAAGGAAAACAGTGATCTTCCCTATCCATTTGAGCAGCAAGGCCACCCCTCATCCTCTGCGAACTGATGACTCACTCTAATTACCCTTGTATTTCTCTGTTTAACTCTCATTTTATTTCTTTTCTCAAGACATTTCCCTTACATTATTATTCTAGGCATCACTCAGGGCAGTATGGCTCTGACCACTGCTACTGTTTATGAGTGGATGCTTGACTGTCAGCTGAACTGCCTAAAATGTGATTGTGAGAGTAAGCCAGGGCTGCAAACAAAGGCTCAGAGTTGGCATGCTGCCTAAATCCGCTCCACATGCAGAGCTACATGGCATTATGTTAATCGATCTTACAGCTGAACAAACTGTAGTGTTCAGATTGCATCACCATCAGAAGACAGGTGACGTAACGCTCAGTGACAGCTTCTTCTACCATTTTACATGAGACAGGTGTAGTAAAGGTAGATAACACAACACTAAATAATTAGTTATGATAATGCCAAAACCAGGCACTTATTCTGCCTCATAGCAGCAACAGAATTCAGTTGTTACAACCAGTGTGTGTGTGTGTGTGTGTGTGTGTGTGTGTGTGTGTGTACAAACACCAGAGATGCATGTATTTTAGACCTGTTGTTTAGAAAGTGGGGTTCAGGGATCCAAAGGGCTACCTGCAGCGCTTCCAGGGGGGTCCTCAGCAAAATGAAAACGTTAGTTAAACCTCCACTGTAACTTCATTTGAATTCCAGTTAATGAGTATACTTGTCAGTGTTCAAGTATGATATCTAAACAATTTAATACTTTACACAAACCAAGATATCTTTTCATATGAGGGTGCCTGGGGCAAAGTCACTTCAACAGGGGGTTTGACGCTTAGAGTCAACTGAGTGAACAGGAAAACCCCTGTTTTATACAGCAGTGACTTTCTCAGATAGCGTTAAACATTACTGACCTACAGCAAGGACACTGCAGTAATGAGGAAGCCATGACTTTTGCTAGCTTCTTCCAAGTTTTGAGGAAAAATGCTAAATCTTTCTTTCAAAACAAAGAGTCAGGTGGGCCATTCTTGGCTTCGGTGGTTGATTCAATCGGCTGTAAAATGCAAGAAAAACGTACTACAAGGAATGTGTGGCAGCTACAATCTACAAATCTACAATCTACAAACTCTGATGTCACTGCATGCATCAAGGCATGCCATGGCAGATTATGGGTGTGGGTGGTTGTGCTGTAAAGGTCGCCACAGTGGCTGTAAATCACAGGACACAATGGCATGTTATCGACTAAATCACAATAAACATTGTCTTGGAAGAAAATAGGCCGACAAGTCACTGTTTTCCCCTCTATGTCACTGTGGGATACAAGGAGAGCAGAGGAGAGGAAAGGAGAATAAATTTTTACCTGCTCCAGTTTGAAGATGTGTTGGTTGAAGTAATGCTGCAGCCGCTCGTTGGCAAAGTTGATGCAGAACTGCTCGAAGCTGTTGTTCTCATAATCCTCAAAGCCAAAGATGTCCAGGACTCCAATGGACAGAATCTGGTGGTGAAGACAGAGAGCATGAAAACCTTCACTATTGGACATTACTGTTTTATTCCTTAAGCGTTCATAGGATCGTGATCACCATATCACACAAAATAACAACATACACGCACAAACAGACATGTATATTCGGTTCAGAGTCAACTATGTTCTAAGAAACAAAAGACACTTAAAAACCCACAAAATGGGCCGATAGTCTTTTATGATTGATATAAACATTGCACAAAAAGTAAGGACATTTGTGTTTGGTAGATTGTTTCTTTGTTGTAACAATGCTTCTTGGCAATAAATCTTATACTGTTGGAAAGCCTGTTTATTTCCCTTTTAAATGGTGCCACATTTGTAAGGTTCAATGGGGTTGAGGTCAGGACTGCTGGCAGGTTCCATCCTCTCCACTCCCAAATTCTGGAGGTCGTCTCTGATAAACCCTGCTCTGTGGGGGCGAGTGTTGTGATCTTGAAGGATAGAGTTCGTTCCCAGACTGTAGAGATATGGGATTGCCACTGGTTGCAGAATCTCATCTCGATATCTCTCTGCATTGAGATTGCCTCCAATGATGACAAGCCTCGTTTTTCCAGTGAGGGAGATGCCGCTCCACACCATCACACTGCCTCCACTAAAAGATGTTACTCTATCGGTGCAGCAATCAGCATAGCGTTTTCCGCATCTTCTCCACACTTTGACCCTACGATCCAAATGCCTTAGGCGGAATCTGGACTCATCGCTGAACGTAACGTTCCTCCACATGTTCAGGTTCCAGTGCATGTGTTGCCGACACCAGCGCAAACGGGCCTGAGGTGAAGGGCAGTCATGGCAAGCCTCCTGGCAGGCCAATGAGACCAGAGATTGGGGGTATCACCTGGCACCTGGGGGTACCAAAAGCTCAAAACAAGAGTCAATAGCAACAGCAAAATAAGCTGTTTGGCATTGGTAGAGAAGATTTGGCAAATTTTTCATGGGCGCAACCCACATACTCAGCTCTGCTGCTCACCCCACAAATGCATGTTCCTTACAAATGTGGCACCATTTAAAAAGGGAAATAAACAGGCTTTCCAACGGCATAAGATTTCTTGCCAAGAAGAAATAATCTACCAAACACAAATTTCCTTACTTTTTGTGCGATGTTTAATTATTTTGGACTAAACAGTCAGCCACTATAATCACTGACATTGAAGAAAAGAATCTGAGTCAGAATTTAGACAATCATGACCAACTAAACTGAGCAATTCAGTGAATAAATAAAATATGCATAGAAAATAAAATGTCATTGCAGGATTTACAGACTTTTTTGTAGATGTTATCAAATATGAACCTTCATTTTATTAGTGGTGTATGACACTGACATGCCAGTGTCTCATATTTAATAAGAAGCTCAATATTGGCAGAATATATTGGCAATCTAATGTACCCCCTAACTTTAACCAAGACCAATATAGCCTTAATCAACATCTCATAATTGTATAAGTCCTCCTACGACTTTGAACAGACAGGAAGCAGCAGAAATATATTTCTTCTATATTTTACAATTAACTGAATAAGTAAAAAGCCAGCAATGCAAAACTATTCTCCACTGAATCTGTAAAATGTCATTAAATGTCAGCAGTCCTCGCACAGGGATTTCTTGACTAACGATGTTCCATTCTTTTTTACTGCTGCAATGACCCAATTTCCCCTTGGAGATCAATGAAGTTCATCTCATCTTATCTCATTTACATACAGCATCTGAAGAAGCTATTCACTCACACAAGCCTTTTAATTATAAAATTGACTGCAAAAGCTGTTTTCAATTCAATTTAATTAATTAAATTATTATTATTATTATTTTTATTGATCCCCACAGGGCAACCTTTTTTAATCTGGACATAAAAAACATTCATTAGCATATATAGGCTAGACTGTCAGCTGCACATAAAAACAATAACCTTGACAGAGAGTGTAACCTCATCTGCCCTAGTGGCACTGAGGGAGAATGAGCACACAAATGCACAGATGATGTCAGTACACACACACACACACACACACACACACACACACACACACACACACACACACACAAACAGAGCATTGAGACAGCAGAAAACCACAGGGGGTAAACTGAGCTGAGGGGAACTTGATGCCATCTGCCACAGTGTTCCTGGCACATGTGGACACACACACACACACACACACACACACACACACACACACACACACACACACACACAAACACAAACACAGGGAAGGGCGGGAATGATCTTTCTTCTAATCTCTTAGATGCTCACTGGGTACGACTTGCCAGCTGCCACTGCAACATGGACACACACACACAATACACACATTCACACATTCACACACACACACACACACACACACACACACACACACACACACACACACACACACTAGAGTCCTCATATCATCCAACTTGCCAACTTGGGAACTAGCTAAATCCAAAGAGCAGGGAACAAAGACCAGACAGACAGCAGGATGAGACAGATGAAGCAAAATATAAGGCACAAAGAGAGAAACATTGATGTCGGTGGCTTTATTTTTTATTTTATTTTTTTTTAATTTCTCCAAGATTGCTTTAAGTGATAGTTCAAGTTCTTACCCATAAAATCATATTTGCTATGGGTGGAATTACTTTGTTTTTGTATCGCTATGCCACGGCTTCATCTATCAGGTGTATTAAACTTACAGTACAGTGCTGAGGGAAGCTCTTGTAAAGTGATACTAAAACAAAGTAGTTCCTCAAATACAAAGTGCAGTTTTAAGTGTTGTGAGTAACAATGCGAGAGCAAAACAAAGTAAGGAGCGTAAAACAGACAAGGCAAAGTTAGCCGGTGAAAGGCGACATATGTTTGTATGTTTTGCATTAAAACTACCTGAAAAAAGGTGCACAGCTGTTTAATGTGATCAAGGCCTGAAGCTATTTTGTGATTGTACCTTACAGATGTTACCAAAGAAAAAAATCACTCCGTCCATGTATCCTTAAAATGACTAAAGGTAGTGCAAAAACTTCCTGTGAATTGTTTCAACCCAGATGGGTTAACCACATCAGTTTCAGACACTCTCATTCTTGCTCTGGGATTGTCAAAACTTCCTGGGAAGAAGCATGAATCAAAACTTTAAAGCTTTGAATGTTACATAACAATGTGTAGCATCTGTAATGCTTGACCCAGGTCCAGCATCTGTGCATCATTTGATTTGTATGAGACACTGACAGTGTGTGTGTGTGTGTGTGTGTGTGTGTGTGTGTGTGTGCACCTGCATCCCTACCTTGGCGTTGTCCTCCAGGTCCTTGTTGTTGAGCAGGGCGTGGTTGGTCCTGAACACGATCCAGTCAAATAACGCGCTGTATAGTGACTTTGCCATAGAGTCTCTCACTGTGCCCGCCTACACACACACACACACACACACACACACACACACACACACACACACACCACACACACACACACACACACACACACACACACACAGACATGCCAAAATTCACAAGAGAGAGATCATGTTAGTCTCGGGTCCAATCAAAAACATATGGGTTCCTTAATCTACAACAGGGACTAAGATTGCCAAAGCCCACTGTGTATGTGTAATCTCACTCTCACTCACAGACACACACACACACACACGTATACACAGGTTCACTGCATCACTTAAGGAACATGCCCCCTGCTGAACCATTTTTATGTCACAGTGGTGGTAGTTCTGCTGTGGTGACCCACAAAATCTGAATAAATATGGGGGAAACACATGTACGATGTGTATAACATTTTCATGCCTTTTATAAGTGTATTCTCCTCCAGATGCTTGCTGATGTTCTTCAACAGCATGACATAAAGCACTTCAGCAGTACTGGGCACAACTACTGAGAGCTGACTTTTCAACAACTTGGTGGCATAAGAGCCTGCCAACAACAGCATGTCATTTTCAAAATGCACAGGAGGAACCTCAGCCAGTGCAACACTGGAGAGATACAACACTACTGCTACCTCCCTCTCTCTTTCTGCTCTAAAACTGGATCAGTGTCATTTTAACTGTGTGAACTGCGCAGGGAAGAGGTCTAATGAACTCGACAGCAGCTGAGTCATCTGCTGGGACTCTGACTGAGGGAAAGAAAATGTCTATTCCAACCACTGGCAAAATGCCAGTGGCTGAGGAGAGATGGGCAAGTCAGAAAAACACTGCTGATCAAATTAATAGATAAATAATATTTTAAACCACCAGTCAAACTCAAAGCCTGCCACAGACCTGTACTCAGACAGGATGCAAATCTCAGATGCAAATCTTAGTGCTCATTTCCCTCTGGCTCCCATCACTGCAAAGATGCGTTGTGTAAAATTAAAACTAAACTAACACCTACATTTGTCAGCCTGTATTATGTTCTTGATGAACATGGCTGCCTCAAACCTGGCTGATGTCAGGATGTTCAGTATTAAAGCACAGAGAGCACACTTCATGAGATGCTGATTTGTGGAAACATCATGTTCCAATCCATAAAAAAGCAAAAACATACAAGTAGCACTTAACTCTTCCTCTTTGTGTTGTTTTATCAGACTATTTGGACACTTTCAGATAAAACTTTATGATGACTTTATGATTTGGCCTGTCCAAAAAGGTTTGGTGAAACTTGTGAAAGAATCCAAAAAAAAAAAAAAAGAACAAACACAAAGGTGAGGTTGTGTGATTTGTCTGTTTTTTGATATTTCAGTGTCAGGATGTTGACAGCTCAAGCTAGCACAGGGCTCTTAATTCATGAAAGACAAAAGCCAACACTGAACTGGCATTCATCTGTCTTAATTAGAGTTGGTACCAAGCACCATGAACAAGCATTAACACCACCTATCTGCAACCAATCTTGCTACTGTCAATCAGGAAGCTCACACCACAGGCTCGTATCGGGCTAAATTATTGACCTTCAACCATTTATTTACAAATCAATGGCTGAAGGCCAACAATGACAACTAGTGTTTTTCTTTCTTATTGGAGGGCAATAGTCTCTTGTACAAACACCAGCAAGTGTTAAAGTTACCACTCTGCTAGCAGCCTTGCACCTCCAAGTTTCTTCTCTAATGCTTTGTGGTCTTGCTGTGCAGAGTGCCATAATACTTTAGGTGTTGTGAGTCAGAAGCCAGAATGTTAAGTGCCTCCAGTCCTGCAGATCACTTTTTGGACACCTCATCGATCCATAAAAAACAACCCTGCCAAGAACGGCCATTATTATGGCTCAACAAGCCAAAGTGAAACTATGCTCTCCCCTTACAGATGATGAAAGGCATGCTAAACTAACATAAGTATGCCAAAATGGAGACTTGGACACCAGTGCATATTGTTTGGCAGCTAGAAGTGTTATGAAGATTGAATGGTTTGTGGAACAGGACAACAGAAATGTGCTTGAACCTGTGGATTAAACTTCCAAAACTTTTTCCATGCCAAGGACCCCCAAATAAATCCTTAGACCACAGATAAGACTTTTGCCTAATGTATGAAGCCCAATCTGACAAGATTTTTGTACAAAAATATGATTGAACAGAGAATTGCACAACGTGTTTTTGATTAAATTGGAGAGGAAATAATCAAAATAGTCACCCTGGTATACTCTTTAACTGTGCTTACCTTTGGTAAGTGAAATAATCCCACTTAAAGATTTTATATTGACTCAATTTTTGAGAAGATGTCTAAATGGTTACAGACATCTGAGCTAAAACTGGACAATAAAAAGGGTTTAAAAGTGAAAGTTTAGTAGATGTCTTTGTCGTAGACTGCATCTTCTGAGATCCGTACCAAAAAGCTTAAAGCATTGCCTTGTACGTATGAACTTCTCTGGTGCCTGCTTGATATTAACAGCTGTTGATGCATTACTTAAATATGTACTAATTTTCTCCCTCAGGCTGTAGCCTGGAGGGAATCATGCATTTGGTTGTGTGTGTCTGTCCATGTGTGTATCCGTCCGCAGCTAATCTTGCATACTACTCATACTACATGGCTTCTGCATTTTGGCTGAATTTTTGTTAAATAAATAACAACACAGTGGAATCTGTTGTGTGTTGTTTTACATCTGAGGTTAGACTTATTTAATTTTAGCACCTGGTAAGGGCCAGATGATTTTTTATTATGTCATGATATGTAAAACCATAGAACTGAAAGAGGGTGTACTTTCTTTTTCTTTTTCTTTTTTTTGACTGTAAGTTTGAGCACTGGAGAAGGGGAGATGCACCTGGCAAAGATCTGCACTCTACTGAGTACACTCTTCTAGTTTGTTTATTGCTTAGTGTAAAACTGGGCTGTACATGGACAGAAAGAGCGTCAGCTGTGAAAGCTAAAGTAAAGATGGAGCAGTGCAGACACTGCTCCTCATTTGCGAGGAAACCTGGAGGTTCAACTTCCTCAAACACTGGACAAGCTAACCAGTGCAACTACAGACAAGCGAGCTAACTAACTTCATTTTGTTGGCATCAGAGTTCCCCTGTTTGTGCTGTAACAAACACAGCCGAGAAGTTAGTGAGCAGTATAGAGAGAAGGAAAGGAGCTTTGGCTTGTCTGATGTCAAGTTGGTGAGAGTTAATGATAATGTCAATGTTAGTGGGGGAGTTTGATACAGGTTGTAACCGTGACTTCAAATTACTGCACTGTTTGATCACGCTTCCCTCTAAATGACTCCTCACCAGGCTATTAGCATAAATAAGAAATGTTCTTAATAGGTTTGCCTAGTTAAAGGTCAAACAGAATATTTGAATTATGTGCTGAAAAGACTTAAGTGACTTGCATCAGTTACATAACAACAAGAGCAATCAAGCTCTGTCAGAGTCTTCTGGAACATCGTGACCACAATCAAGCCCTCGGTGTGGGCGTTCTTACTTGAAAGACTTTAAAACAGCGTCCAGTGAGGCCACATGAAGCCAACAAACCATGATCAAGCAAAAAGATGAGTTCAAAAGCCTCCTCCTCCGTCCTGTATTATTGATTGTTTGTGATATTTTTAGCGACCGGGCCTGCATCATTTCTGCTCCCAAAGGTTATGTAAGACTGTGATGAATAATGCAACATTTTAAAAGGGATCGCGATTGAGACACTTCAGGAGGAACACGGGGGATCGTCACATGTGACTGGAACATTTGACATGCTCACTGAGCATGTATTGTCTTGATGTTCACAATGTAATTTAATTATTCACCACAATGGAAGTGGTTTGGAACAAGAGGGAAATGTGGATGGAGAAAATGGGTAGAAACTTGTTTTATGGTAAGGCCACCCAAGAGGCCGACAACATGATTAGAGGGACTTTATCAGAGAGTTTTGTAAACTGTAATGGCCCTGGCCATTAAATCAGGCCTTAGCTTGTGTTTATAATTAGAAGGCTCTGCTGAGGGGAAATTGTTGCACTTTCTCCCTCTTTTTCTCTCCTATCTTCCCCTATCGCACTCGGTCTCTGTCTCCCAAGAACCACAGGAGGTGTAAACCGCTCAGCATGGGCTTACACTGCACGTGGCTTGCTAGCTTCCTCACTACAGGCTGCTCTGTGTGGGTGTGTGAGTCTGAACTCCACTACAATCTGCGTGTATGTTTTTAATTAGAGTTTATGTAGTTGTTGTTTTTGTCTATCAGTGTGTATGTTTGTGTGTGTTTCTGCATATGTTTGACATTATTCTGTCAGTGGGAAGGTAAAAGTGTTATCTTTACACATGCAGTAGTGTGTGAGTACCTCTAGACTATGTGGATTCAACAACTTTCAAATAATTTTTATTTGAAAGAGCAGTTTTTATGTGAATAAGTCGCTGACTGCTGCCCCCCTCCTCCTCCCTCCTGTCTGACTTTAAAACAGGAAGGAGGAAGTGGTGGACTCAGATTATCTGCAGTCCCATCAACACAGTCAGTCAGCATACTTTATATCCTGAAACACACAGGCTCATGTGCACATACATACACAAACATTCAGTTACAGAAACTCAGACTCTGCAGGTAGACAAATTCTACACACTCAAATTCAAACTTTCTGACAGCTTTTTTGAGCCCATGAAAAGACTACAATTGTTAATAATTTAATAATAATGATAAATTGACCACAGGGGTATTGATAACTTGTAACACCTAAACACAGGGTGATTCACTGGCAAGAGAGACAACAACATTCAGCTGAAAAACCCATGTAAAGCTCTTGTGCTGACAAGAATCAGCTATGCTGAATCACTGGAGCTCCTAGCTATTGATGCTTTAGACATTATCAGTGTGTCTGAGAATAGACTCTGGTGCAGATAATGTGAACATAGCTGCTTCCTCATTTATCTGTGCTCATGTCTAGACCTTCAATTGTCTATATACAGATTCTCCAATGCAGGATTATAAATGTTTTCACCACCATAGACAACAACAACAATGCTATGGAGACACTATAATCCAGGCTTTACCCCATGCTCAGGTGCCCTTTGGGTTCAGGAACAAGCATCAACCTCTACTCTGCAGCACACCAGGGCACAGCAGGCCAGCAGTCTTGTCCATATCACCCCATCTTAACTCATCAGGGTGTATGGGACAGCTGCCTGGGATAGTAACCTTTCTCATCCAGGGAGGGAGAAATCCTTTCTGAGAAACACCACCATTATTTACCAGGTTTTTTTCCACTTCTCCCTTGCATAAAAACAGGCGGGCGTGTTATGGAACAGCAGCAAGTCATGGATTCCACAGGTGGCCCTCGCTAAAGCAGGACTATTCCTCCGCTGTATGCATGTGAGTGTGTGTGTGTGTGTGTGTGAGACAGAAAAAGGGAGTGAAAGACAGGGAGCTAGGCATACAGTAGCTAATCCTTCCTTCTATGCCTGCTAGCTTGCCTTATTGTGGGGGATGATACACAATAATTGGACATGCATGAGAGGTATGGTCATGGATTCTCTTTTTTCATCTCTGCAAGTTCATATCTGGGGATTTCCATAAAGCAGATCCCCCCTCTGCCATTCTGCACTCTTCTCTTTTTTCTGTGCCTCTTTTCAAAGATTCGCTGTGAAAGCCTCTGTATCTCTCTCTCTCTCTCTCTCTCTCTCTCTCTCTGTCATTGCATCTTGATTTGTCTCCCTCCCTGTGTGAGGCTAGAGGCTTGTGAAGGACAGGAGGGAACTTCCATAGCGTAACACCAGAGGCCATAGGACAAGGTTTGTCATAGCTACAAACATAATCCAAGATTAGGTTTCTGATCACATTGTCTGAGCCTCTGTTACACGGTTGCCCTGGAAATGGGAAGGTATATGAGTGTGTGTGTGTGTGTGTATGTCGGTGGGAAGGGGAGGCAGAGAGAGTGAGAGAGCGAGAAAGAGAGAAAGTGAGTAGAGAAAGAGAGAGAGAGACAGAGACAAACAGACAGACGCGGGATCTGGTTTCTGGCCTCTCTACTGTATATTCCAGTGGAGGTTGCACATTCCTGAGATGAGACCACATGACTGGAGGGATGGAGGGGAGAGAGGGGGGTGGGGGTGGAGGGGGGGACATAAGAGGGGGTTGCAACCATTGTTGGGCTAAGCTAATGTGTGGATCAGATGGGGGCGGAGGAGGGATTGGAGCTGAGCAGAGTCATAGACCATCTATGTAAAGCACTCCCCTGATGAGACAAAAGTTCCTGCAGCTGCTGGCACAATTCTCCACAGAACCATCAAAGACATGGAAACAGGGAGATAAACGGAAACCATTAAACATCCGTGAGCGTGATGCTATGTGTCGGAGCACTGTATCTAGGTCAACTGTATCATCCCGGAGTGCAAATTTTCTGCTGAGCGTAACTGCAGTAGGACTGAGTGTGTGGCTCTGCTTGGAGCTTGCATGGATAGAGTTAACTTACACTGTTGCTTGTCTTGACAGGAAACAGGAAGTTGCATAGGAAGAGACCCCCATCCAAGAGCAGGGGGGGGTGGAGGGGTGGGCTGCAGAGGGCTGCAGAGCCACAACAAACTCACGCACACAAACACAGAATCTCCCCAACCGCTGACGCAACTCACAACAAAACATTTGGCTTGGCTTTACTTCCGCAAGGTCGACTGGAATGTGAGTGAGCCCTGCCCCCTCTGCCCCCTGTACTACATCAACCTTTTGACCACCAGCAGGAGAAGAATAAATAAGCAGATATGACGACGAGGCTCTTGCCCGTTAACAGCTTCACTAAATGTTTTTTTGTCTTCTTAGTTCATAAAAGTTTAGTGGGAATAGGATGGGGGTTAAGGTCCATTTCAGAAAGCCAAGGAGGATCCGTTGTGTCCTCTGGACGTGGGTGGGTGGGTGTGTTATGTGGTGTTGCACAGGACTTCAAACTGGTTCAAGGATTGGAAGTGAAAAGCAGGCATGAATAGCATTTTACAAAAAATGAGCTGAAAACATGAAAGATTCTGATTTGTGTAAACTGGTTGAAGACATTATTTTTTCATGCCATTTGATAAAACCTTGAAGCTGTCCTCTAGGATGGTATTTTTATTTGAGCTCCAAATGTCCAAATATCAGATCTAATGTTTCATGTGCCTCTATTCATTGTAACAATGTGCCTCAGTGTCTTTCTGAAACAACCACAATGAGCCTCTCAGAGCGGGACCACCAGCATTTTTGTCCACCTTGTCAGTCATCAGCCTAAGATGAACCAGGGAATGAGCTCACTACCGTTACACATTTTTGCTAAACACAGTACTGCAATTACTTAAAATAACATATAGTTGACCAACTAGTGTAGAAGAATCCACATAGCTCAATTAACCTTTTTCAATTAACACTGTTCTTCAAATGAAACATTTATGGGATAAATAAAACTTAACAAGCTTATTTGTTTTTAGCCCAGGTCTCTAAAACATAGGCCTGTCTCATTTTTATTTTTGTTGATGGCATCTCATAGAAATAATAACACATTTAAGTTTACCGCATATATGAATATACAGAGAGATGATAACCATTATTTATTTATTTATTTATTTATTTTTATTCAAACCTAGGAATGCTTTTTAAATCCTGTTGTTGCATGTGGTCCTCTTGGTAACCAGAAGCTCACCTCAGCAAGTTTGTAGGGCACGATGAGTCTCTCTCCAACAGTCACCGTCTTCCTGGTTGTCAGCGCTTCAAGCAGCATTTCCTCTTTCACCTGGAAAAGGACAAATACAAGATGAGGGACAAAGTCATGGGGGAAGGAGCAGAGGGGAAGGCTGGGGTGTCAATACAAGAGACCAAAGATTTCTCTGTGCGGTGACAAAAAAAAAAAATTCGCCTTCAATGTACGACGGAGAGTCCGAAAAATAACAATAACATTTTGCTTGAAGTGTACTTTGGATTTCTTTTGCTTTTTCAGTTCAGCCAAACTTTGAACTTGAGGTCATGTTAAATACTTTGTGTGTGATGTACTGCGCGTCGTTTTGATAACAAGAAGCAACATTTGGTCATGCCTGACCCTCCATTCTGCTGATGCCCATAATAACTCAGCTGCTTCTAACTAGAATAACGGGCCAAGATTAGCAGTTCTCAGGCCAAACAGTGCACGCAAACACTGCTCTGCGTCTGCACAGCAATATGTAGCCTTGCGCACAAGTATGCACACGCACACGCACGCGCACACACACACACACACACACACACACACACACACACACACACACACACACACACACACACACACACTCTAAACTTGGCCCAGACAAACCACTGACAACAGGGCCACACTGGGAGAGGCAGATGTCACCACACACATCTCCTGCAACCATAGGGATTATGGGAGTGGGTCAAACAGCTGCTGCTAAGAGCATGCATGTGTGTGTGTTTGTGTGTGTGTGTGTGTGTGTGTGTGTGTGTGTTCGTGTGTGTATGAATGCATGTGCAAGCATGCCTTTGTGCATACATATGTGATTGTGTGTCTTAATGTGTAAAGGCAAGTGTGTTGATATTAAAGTTAATACGGTTATGGCTCTATTTCTGTCAGTTGCCTCCTTTGTAAGGACTTTGATGTGTACAGAGGAGGGGGATGGGAGGAGTGTTGAGTGGGGGGCATAATCAGACTTCATTTCACACTGACTGGTAATCCCTCAACTGAGAGCAAAGCCTATTCTGTGACTCGATGATTGGTCTTTAGCCTGTACACTGCAATGTATTAGTCGCCTGGAAACAAGCTTGCTGCTGGGTGTATGATCAAGGCACTGGTAGCATTTACATCTGTAGTTAAACACTGGTTTGGGGTCAGTGATCCTACTCTTAAACTAACCACTTTTTACTCTAAACATGATGAGCATGACTTTGATTGTAGGTTAGCAAATATCTAGGTCAAATTGATGGTTGTTGTCTTTTTCTTTCTTTATAAAGAAATACGTAAACTGCAGGACAAATTTTTCCTTACTCACCTCATAACCTTTTGTTAATATCCACTCTTCATTTTGATATCCAATTATTTTTTAAAAAAATAACCTTAAGCATAGTTTGCCAGTTATTTATTCACCTTCTCCTTCCAAACCAAACCATGTGAGGCATTTGTGAACAGTGGAAGACAATTAAAAACAAATAAATTTAACAATTTTTTGAAAAAGCATTGCTTGGTGGATTGGATGCATTGCAAATTGAATGAACAAATTTCTTGGATTTGGATCAGCCTCTGAGTCCAAATCGCTGTTAAATGATATTGTGTTTTTCAAATTTGCACTGAATAATAACAACAAATTCAGTCATAATGGGGTCTGGGCACAAAATATGCTATACCATCTGGAGTGAGTTCAGATTCATCAAGGGATTTTTCACATTGGGCCAGGTTTGCATTTCCAGACTTAAGTCACTCCACTCCACAGCCCAGAGGATCCAGTCTTTCAACCCCCCATCCTGCCCTAGTAGCCCCACTTCCTCTTCCTGTTCCGCCCCAACAGGAAACAGGAAGTCCCAACCAGTCCTTTCCCATTCATGCATCAATCTACACTTAGGGCAATTAGTTTTCCCTGGTAAGTGCCTCACATGACCGTGGTATACAGAGGTTGTGCGAGCAAGACATGGGTCACATCTCATTCACTTCAACGTGATGCAAATTTTACATAGCAAAATGAATAGGTTATTTTAAAAAGAATCATAATAATATGTTGAGCTCAAGCATGATTTCCAACAATGGTGATTCAGCGATGCAAATAAAGTGTTCACTCCAAACTACTGGCATCTGCAGTTTGGCTTAGCTTTCCCTTCAAACAGTTCCAACCTTGCGTGACTCATACACAACTGAACCGCTTCACTCAGAAAAACCTCAGATGCTTATTTTAGCCATTTAGCAGACGCTCTTATCCAGAGGGCCATGCAATAAGTGGGAGAGTAGTAGAATAATCACAAAAAATCATGCATCATCAATTATGGAAATGGCCCCTGTTTCACCTAAAAAAAAAAAAAAAAAAAAAAAAAAAGTCATGTATTGTCAGTAATAGAGATCTATCTGTACACTATCATTGACCCAAGCACCCAAGGAAAGAAGGCAGCTCTAAAGGTATTTCCAGTGTAAACCACAATAAGCATTGGCTTTACTGTATTTAATTCCTCATGTAGCTAACCTCAGGGTTTTGTTTAATTTCGTTGTGTAGAATTTTGGTTTTCCCTAATAGATGGATGCTTCTCTGACATATACTGTATAGATGTGTTTTTTTAGACAGTATGTGTTCTTTTTCTTGTGGTGTTTTCTTTGTTATTTCTGAGCTTTTTTTATGTATACCTCAGGAAGACTAACTGTCCACTCTAAGCCAGCTAATGCAGGTCCAAAAACAACCCCTGAACCTAAAACATGAACCCAGAGCGTGTGGTCAGCATGTGGCTCAGCTCACATTGCTGCCACACCAAGTCAAACTGGACCTCTGGATTGTGGAGCAGACCACTTCTGGTGTTAAGGGGAACCTTGACTGGCTCACCACAGTCATAACATCCCTGCGGTGTTGTTGACAGGAGTCTCCGGCGCACTTTGGTCATTGTTTTGTCAGTGACTCAACAGTCACGTCCGACTAATGGTTGCAGCTTTTAACTGGGGTTGGGAAGAGACACCATCCCTCAATCCCGAGGTAAATCAGAACAGTATGTGGATGGTTGGAGTTGTCACGGTGTACAGTGATGATGATGTCTGTGCATCTGTGTGTGTGTGTGTGTGTGTGTGGTCCCCTCTCAGAACTCAGCCATAAACTAGCAAATGCTGCGTGGCACGCAAACCCATCTGGATTTTTTTTCCTATTTCTCTTGTCCATGTGGACAACACAGTGTCCAAGTCAGTCTGAGCCTACAGACAAGACTGATTTAGTGGACACTGGATACCTTTAAACATGTCTGCCTAGACTGCAGTCAGGAAAACATGCATAGATCATAGATCACCTTTGTAAGAACTGCTTTTCAGTTTAAAGTTTTTTTTTAATTATTTTAATGTTAAATAATAAAATAATCTAATGAATTAAAAAATATATATATAAATAAATAAACTGCAAGGGTTTATCAATCATATCACCTCAGAACAAAAAAAGTAACAAAAAGTCAATTATAAGTTAAAACTTAAACTGCATTAGATAACAAAATTAAAAGAAAACAAGATGATAGGGTCTGGGATTACTGTTTGCCATTTTTTAAGTTTGGCATTCATTTAACTGGGCAGGTGAATTTGAAGCAGTTTGTATGTAGTTACTGGTGGAAAAGCATGCCCGCACAGCAGCACACAAGCATGACAGGTCTGAAAATAGCCTCTACACAAATAGCACTTTGTGGAAGCACCGGATGGTTACACAGCTCTCTGGGACCTGAAGCACCTCTTAACTTCTGCTGACACCACAAGCTGTTCTCGTACGGATAAGGCTAAATAGCTTCTTTGTAAAAGCCGCACACTGGAGGTAAATCGTGCCAACAGGAATTGCAATCTCTCGCAGCATTTCAAACATGGCAGAGGAAAATCCTATGCTTAAAACGGATTCCAGCTGCTTTCGAAGTTCAGTAGGTTCATTAAGTTTTAAGTATCTTCGGTTCTTTGGTTCAGTGGGCATGTGATGGAATATCTCTGGGAGACAAAATGGCATGGAGGCTGTGTAGGGTGAATAAACTAACCCTGTGGTAAAATCCTACCTCGATTCTTCATTTTTATTATCCCTCTAAGTATTTATAGGATTGTATTTCAGCACTATATGGGAGACAAAAAGAACCTTTGTGATTTTGCTCTAATTCAAAAGAATCCTACAGCACCTCTGAATATACAGGATTCACGTTGCAATTCATTTTGCACTTCCCAATAAGAGTAACAATTCTACTAATCAAAAATTTTTAAATGAATGATTCCAAAATAAAGACAGAGTCTTTGATCTTCTTGTTGGGCTGCTGAAAATCTTCTCGATTAATGCAATCTGACACTGATCAAGCTGCACTGATCATTGATCCAGGATATTAGCTAAACCCAAGTATTAGTACTGGATGACAAAAGTTTGGGTATCACAAGAAGCCACATATAACACTGAAGAAAAAAACTATTTTTCACTCAAACAGGGATCTGTAATGAAGTAAAAATTGATTGAACAACAGTATTTTTGTCATCAATAGGTCAGAAAAACTAGCAGATCATAACTCTGACCCTTGCTGCTCACCTCTAGCAGCTCTGAGACAATGGGTAGCACCTCCGGGTTACAGATGTCGATGGAGTCATCCCGGTAGGTCTTCTTCTTGTAGCGGATGTTCCCCAGATGGAGGATGGCTGACAACAGGGAGAAGATCCTGACAAGGAACAGAGACACTGGCTATTACATCTGCATTTTGTATTTTCGGCATTCTTGTGATATCCAGCGCGACTTGTAAGAGGTTGAGTGAACAGGACACTTGAACAGGATACTTTAGCCAGGTTGTTGAAGGAAACAAACCTTTGACATTTCTGCTTAACTGTCTCTTTAACTTTCATAACAATGTTATACTATTAACATCATCGTATGAGACCTCTTTCTCTTAACACTGGAGAACCAGTACATATGGCTTCTGTCAAACAAAAACTGCACATTTCCAAAAGTTTTATTTTGATAATACTTAACAAAAATGTCTTTACTTCCTGGCTTATCTGTGTTTCCTTTGTACAAGTCACACTTGATGATAGTAAACAAGCTACCACCAAGAAAAGCTCCTTTACATTTATTGTTCTGGCAAATGCAACACTCATGATCTCAATTCTGGAAAAGTTGCAACACACAGGGACGGAAGTTGAAAACATTTATGGTAAACACAGACAAAGGTAGACAGCACATGTCAGCTCTGATATCTCGCATGTCTTACTGTTTGCGTGTGACAGGTAGGAAGCCAACCATTTCCATAGCAAGCTGCAGCCGCTCAAAGTCATGTTTCAGGTCTTCTCCTTCCACTGTGAAGCAGTCCTGCTGGTGTAAGGCGCGCATGCACACACACACACACACACACACACACACACCCATGCACACACACGCATGCGCACACACACACACACACACACACACACACACACACACACACACACACACAAACACACACACACACACACAGACAGACATGAAGGAGAGAGACATCAGCATTAAAAAGGATTCTTAATAATCAGACAACACAACAGTTCTGCGATGAGCTGTTTTGATAGCTTCTGAATCCATTTCACTATGAAAGGGATGTACCAGTACTTTATCTTACCGATTTACATTAGTGTGCGAATGTCTTGCAATTGCCTTAGTGTGTGTGTGTGTGTGTGTGTCACTGTCTGCATACATGAATGCATACCTTTGTGATTTAGTAACTTCATAAGTCATAAGTGAACACCTGAGTGAATGAATAAATAATAGCCGTTGCAAACAAGATACTGAATGAGTGAGTGGGAGAACGAGTGTGTGTGTGTGTGTGTGTGTGTGTCTCCCCAGGCCCTCCAGTTGGTCAGCATGTCTCTGCTCCGGCAGCAAGCCTCACTCAGGCTGTAATTAGCACATACCATAGAGACCGGCCAGCGAGTGAAGACGCAGGAACCCATAATCCTCACTCTGGATCAGCCACTTGTGCTCTTTAACATTCAACACTACTATCCTCTCCATTGTTTTCCTTTGGCTTGTAACTTGCCAGGAACTGAAAAGCCAACAATTGGCATATCTCTACAGTGAGCTTCTCCAATTGCAACAAAGGGGTTTTGAGGCTTCTCGAGCTACGGGTAAGTCCCGGGGAAAGGCAATTTTCAAATTGCCGGGTTTGTTAGACCTCTGTGCCAAGCGGCACAACGTGATACGTTCAAGGAAGTTGGGAAAATAAAGACATCAATGTTGGCCACTTGTAGGGAATAATTTGGTTTTAAACCAAACCCTTAACTCCTGGTACTTAGGGGGGAAAAGGCGATGGATTGGGTCCAGTAGCAGAACAATCTGTTCTTTTCACCTATTTTAAACAGATTTTCTTTCTCACTTCATTATTCATATATTGAGGTTGTAACTGGAAGTCAGCTGTGAATTTACAACACTCTTGGTGCGGGCTTAACTTGAACTTAGGAGCTCAACCGATAATGCACATGTAACTTTTTGATAGATCACTCCTGGATCCAGTTAAAAGCTGCGCATAACACATTGAGTTGAGGCTGTCCTGTTACTTACCATGAGTTCATCAAGACTTGAGTGATTTATTTCAGTTTTGCGCCCAAAACAGCATGCCACCCGTCCCTCGACATTCCATCCAAGCAAAAACCATAGACACCCAAACAGGCAGACAATGCAAACCCGCAACCACCATGACCCAGAACAAAACACCCGAGAACACACATCAAATGCAAACAACAAAACAGAATGTTTGGTCTTTGGGATCTTCTGGAAACATTGTATGCTTTATTTAAATTTGTTTATTTTCTATTTCTGACAATAGACATTGTGTCTGGCATCTGAACTATAAAGTCATGACTGTTCAAGAGGCGGTTTTGGGGGTCAAAGGTTAAATAGGCCCACAGGGTTGGTCAGATGCTCAGACAGCTGTCAAGGGCTGCCGGGCTTTGTGTGTGTGTGTGTGCTTGTGTGTGTGTGCGTGCGTGTGTGTGTGTGTGTGTGTGTGTGTGTGTGTGTGTGTGTGTGTAAGTGTGTGTGTGTGTGTGTGTTCGGTGAAGACGGTGACATCATCTTGTTGGATGCTGGGGTCACAGACTGATGAGGTCATCGGCTGACCCCAGGGAATGAGAGCATGTCAACCGTCAGATGGGACAAGGAGAGAAATGAGACAGGGGAGCAGGGGGAGGAAGGAGCAAGAGACAGAGGGGCAGAGGTGGAAGGATAAAGAAGAGAAAGAAGAAGGGGAAGAGAATGGAGAACAGTATGAAAGAAAAGATTAAATACCGACTGACAAAAGATGTGAGAGTACTGGGCAGCTTGCTGGTGTCTGTGTGTTTAACTGCGTGAATGTGGAGCTGGACTGCGCTGAAAAAGGGCGAGCGTCCTCGGAAAACCTTTCCTGGATGAGTAAAGGTTTAAAAATGGGGAAGGTAAGAGCCAAAGTAAAGAGAGAAGTAGGGCAAGACTAATAGACAACCTGTGATACTTATAGTAGTATTTACACTAATCAGCTCTGTCAAGTGTTTGCTAACTGGCAAAGTCAAGGTAAGGTAATCTCCCTCGAAGACACATTAAATCCTTTTAACCACACACAACAAATCCCAGTGACCAAACATTGACCACTTCGGGTGACAGCTGGCAAGACAGAGGCAGGCTCATGACCAATGAAGCAGTAAATGCACGCACGCACGTACGCACACACACACACACACACACACACACACACACACACACACACACACACACACACACACACACACACACACACACACACACACACATACAAAATGGACCACATACTTAAAAGGAAGTTTCAGGATATGAAGCCTGTCTGTCTGAAGCCATATATCTGTTAGGCTGTACATGGGGATTGTTTGTCTTACGATACTAAAGCTAGACGAAATGAATGGAATTTCTTGTGCACGATTTTGAAAGTCATTTAAGTCCCATTTACTTAATCTAGTCTAGCATTACAAAAAACAACCAATCTAAGATGCTAGACAATTTTGCAATCACCTCAAGATCATTGGCTGGATCTTTCTTGTATGAAGACTTGTTTTCACAATAACTAAAATCACCATTAACCCTGTTCGAAAGATGCTCGTTTTGAACTTGGGATGACAAATTCCAACACAGCAGACTGGCACACTGAATATAAAATGAGTTTTACTTCGACAAAATACAAGTGCTGACTTCACATAGACCAAACACTGGTGAAATTAGTCAGCAATTTTGAGAACGCTACTGGATCAAAATGTTGTCTCTTGCAATACAGCTCTCATTTCAAATTGAGCCAGTGTGGAGGATTTCTCTTCTATTACTTTTGTGGTTTTCCCCCAACGCACCTGCTCTAAAATGTTTTTGAGTACAGTGCAGGAGTATTTTCTGACGTCTACCGGTAGCTTAATGGGCAAAATATGAAAATATGAATCTATTTCCGTCCATATTCCTGGTATTTGTCTTATGTTTTTCATGTTATCTGTAACATGATACAAGTTAAATTCCTCTCAGTTGTATCATATGTACTGTAACTTAATCATACTAAATTTCTCATACTTGGTGTTATGTAGGTTATGTTCAAAATGGCTATCTCTTGATACATTGTTTCATGCATTGCTGGACTCTCACTTACGGATGCATGAATGTAGAGTGTGAGGTCCCTTTGTCCGTGTGAGCTCCTGTGGACTAAATTCCTGCACAATTATTGCACTTAGTGATGGATATTCATTCCAGCAAGACTGACCTCTGTAAATCCTGTAGCTTCCCTTTAAGACTGGCAATCTCCAGGTCTGACATCTTTACTCTTCCCCTTTGGCAAATCATCCAAAACTAAATATTTATTTGAAGGGATTCCTTTACCTTTGAATTTGATTTGGTTAATGAGCTAGCATGTGGCTAGCCATGTCGCTATAGGTTAGGGTTAGGGTTAGGGTTAAATTATTACCTGCAGATTATTATTCTATGTTTATAAACTTGTTAACATTCTGTCTCTAAATTTTACCATTTTGATGGTAAAAGACTTTAAGTAATTTTCACTAATATTCTTCAGAAAGTGCTACAATTAGCTGTGACTTCCACTATCAGAACGAATCAGAGTCACTTTTTTTAAAGGATGCATGCCTCATTTTGGGAAAAAAAAAAAAAAAATCTTGTACAAGAATCTCTTGAGGAGAAATGACCAATTACAGTAAAATTCAAAATACCAAGGCATCCCTTTAAACATTATTGAGGGAGTCCACAAAACTCCCTCGGTGTGGAAGAGCAAACGATGTCAGTCCAGGTCGCCTCCATTTTTATGCAGCCGTTCCATTTCAGTGAAACAGGAAGTGTGTTCACAGTGACACTTTGTGAGGACAGAGTCAGACCATGAGCGGCACCCAGCACCAAAAAACCAGTGAACCAAGACACACCCAACAACAGACACACACACACACACACACACCAGCTTCTCCACACAATACTGACCAGCTCGCTCTCATAGTAATTGTCCCAGGGGAGTTTGTGCGATTTCTTTGTCATCTGGAAGCAAGGCAGAGCGGGTTAAGAAAATGTGGAAACTAATAACACACAACACACACACTTTCCAATGACTAAGGAGAAAAATCTCTAATCCTCACACACACACACACACACACACATACAAATAAAACTCAACAGTTACGGCAGCTGAATCCATTAGGCTGTGACCAAATCAGAGACTGAAGATGACACAACTGGTTTGAATTGCAGGGATTGAGATACAATATTACACCCATTTGCGAAAACTTTATGTTTTGGGTGACACACTCTCCGTACTCGCGCTGGAGACAGACAGACAGACAGGCAGACATAAGAGACCGAATCTACCTCAGAAACGTGAGAGAGAGCTAAATATGGATAATCATTTTGATCCTTTGTGACACCATGTTTGCTCTGATTTAGACTGAGAATGCCAGTGTGTGTGTGTGTGTGTGTGTGTGTGTGTGTGTGTGTGTGTGTGTGTGTGTCCCTGACAAACAGCAGGCATGCTTCCAACACACACGCACAACCGCCGGCGCCCTCTGCACAACAACGAGTCAGCGCGCCAGATTAACTCTCAACTCTCGCTGTTGCCATGGAAACAGGGCTGCATAGTAACAGGCATCAAGGGGTTTTTGTTGTCGTGGGGATTAAGGGCGGAGAAAAAAAACTGTTACTTTTCTAGGGAAGCCAAAAGAGATGAACAAAGAGTTTTTTTTTTCCTTCTTCTTTTTTTTTGCCTCCCCAGTGTCCTCAGATAGGAAGAGGGAATTTGGATCCTCACACATCTGCTGCCAATGCACACAGATGCACACAAAAAGATGCACACATATGGCTTTTTTTTGGCAAGTACTCACACACATGTACTCATACACAGACACACACAAATACATGGAAGCAGGGCTGAACTGAACAGATGCAGGGGTGAGATTTTGAACTGATGCGGGCAACACTGCTGAGGGTTGAGATGGGCTCCAGTTATGATGAACGAGCAAATAAGAGCCAACAGAGAGAGGGAACAAGGGAAGAGAGGCAGAGAAACTGTCTATCTTTGCTTTCAGTGACTCCATCAATCTTTCTGCACAGTTCTTTGGCTCTGTTTAGATTCACAATTACTCAACCTTGACTGCATCTGGGATATAAGTTCATCACTTCCAACCGAGTAAAATGTATTTTCACACTTCTGATCACATATATATCCATTTTCAATTCTTTATAGCACAATAACATTTTAACATCACACTCTTTTCTGCAATATAGTGTGTGTGAGAACGTTCATGTCCTTGTATTGGTGGTTGTAAATGCTGCATCTCCTCATTACTCCATTTTAGCAACATTTATGAAAGACACGCACCCAAGATCACCACAAGAAAGCATGATTGCCTTTCCTCCTGATCTGTCTATGCTATTTTTCCTACTGTTGCCATACTAAGACACAGGACAAAATTAGGCATTTTCTTTACTTTGTCATGGAGGTAAAGCCAATATCATTATTGTGAATTGTAATATGCGGAAGTCACTCTCCAATCAAAGCATGACAGGCCTATTTTGTAAGCAAACCCTTACAAGCAGACATAGTAGCAAAGACTCAATGAAGAACACAGTCATCGTACAGGATAATATGTAATTCACAACAAGATAAACTCTATCGCTTTGCAAAATGAAAATCAAAGACAAACATTAGAAGTTGAGATGTTTTTATGGTTCTTTTAGCAAGATTGTGCCTCTTTAAAAAAAAAAAAAAAAAAAGAAATCTATCTTGCTAGCTCTCAAATCCACAACAACCCAAATGCTGTCATCTGTCCATCGCGAACATGGAAATATGATTTTAATGATTTGATGGATAAGACAATAGAGGGACATACATATGCTGTGCAATGACATATGCAACAGTTTAGGACTACGTGAAAGGTGCATTTATTTTGTTGCTTATTCACAATATTCAAAAAAAAAAAAAAAAAAAAAAACTCTTCTTTACTGACCAAAAACAAACAAAACAAACTTTTACCTTCAGCCAAAAGATAAAAAAGTTTGGGTTATATCCAGGCTTTTGTGAACTCAAAACAAATCTAGCCAGGATGTTCAATGACATTTCATATGTAAATTATGCCTTTCTTCTCAAAGCCTATCATATCTTACATTACTGTTCACTAGACAGGACGTGGATGGCTGCTGCTATCGGTTGTCTATCGTTAGCTAATGGTAGCTAATGGATTACCAAATTATTCTGTTTTGCCTTGAACTATATATGTTGACTATACTGATGGGGGAAATGCACAAGTCGTTGATTTTTCTTTCTTTTTTTTCACCCAATGGAATTCGGCTTTTTTTTTACAGCACTGTTCTGCTGTAAATTAAAATGGCATAAGAAGACAGACACAACTCTAAGTACTTGGAATCAATTAAAACAATGTTCAGTAGCAGTTGGGCATTTAGGCTTCCCACCCCAAGTGTGAGGCAGCACAGTATCTGAATATAAACATACATATGTATACAGTGGTCTCTTGTTAATCGCGGGAGCTACGTTCTAAAAATAACCCGCAATAGGCAAAATCCGCGAAGTAATCAGCTTTATTTTTTACAATTATTATAGATGTTTTAAGGCTGTAAAACCCCTCACTACACACTTTATACACTTTTCTCAGACAGGCATTAACATTTTCTCACTTTTCTCTCTTGTTTAAACACTCTCAAAGTTCAAACCTTCGTAGAAAAATAAGTCCAGTAAAAAAAAAAAAAAAAAAGCATGCAAATTGCACTAAAAAAAATCTGCGAAACTGTGAGGCCGCGAAAGGTGAACCGTGTTATAGAGAGGGACAACTGTATACACACACACATATATATATGTATATATATGTGTGTGTGTGTGCGCGTGTGTGTGTGTGTATGCGTACCTGGTTGAGGTAGTGGTACTCCTCAGGTTTGAGCAGGTGGAATGTCTTCCTCTCCTCTTCACTGGCTCCAGCCAACAGGTAATAGAATACATGGTAGTTCCTAAACACACACACACACACACACACACACACACACACACACACACACACACACACATAAACACACACAAATACGAGTTAGAGAGTATGTCAGAAAAAAGGACCCATTTTAATCATTGTAAATTCCCTCAGAGGACAAATGGGAACAGTAGCTTTCCAATCTGGTCGCTCTGCTGAAACAATGCCTAAGGAAGAAGCCGAGATTCCATTCAAGGTTTTGACACATGGTGAAAACCTTCTATCTGCAGCTTATTTCACAATTCAAACCTGCAATATGTAACAAATATGTCACACCTTCGACCCGGCAGGCTCGTGTTTCAAGTCAAACAAAGGAGCAGTGTGCTGTGTGGGCTGGAGGTAAGGAGTTGTGATTAGCCATGACAAAGGCTGGGGCTTCAGCCAACGTGCTGAGATGTAATTCTATTACAGCTGGAAACGACCTTGTTCTCCACACTGAGACGCTCAGCGCTCCACAGAGTGGATGCGGTGGAAAGCCCTGGGATATTAAAGTATCCAGATCTGTAATTGGTGTCAGAACCAAGGATGGATGTTATTGTTAAGTTTTTGGCTCGTGTTTGGAAACTTACTGCTTAAACAATTCAACAGTTGACATTTAAATCTGAAATGAGCAATTCAGCACAACAAATGTACAATGAATGATATGCCTACTACTGCTGCTGCTAAAAATAGAGCATAACAACCTAATGCAAAAATAATGAACCGTGGTTAGTGATTGTAGCTATGCAAAAAATATACTGCAATATTTTTCAAAGTATTGCATCATAGTCCCTCATATTGATATGTATTATCTCTGTACTTATTTTCATATGATGCTTGATATGATGACATCTTCATTTTAGTGTACGATGATAAGTGCATTGTGAAAAGTCTGATTTAATAAATTGCAATTTGAATTTTGAAACAAATTGTTTTGAGTCAGTTTGTCACATAAAATGTTGCATATTTCATTAGTCTAGTCAAGTGTTATCCAGTATGTTGTGTTTCCAGCTCTATACATTTTCAGTCAGTGTATGGCAGTGTATTGTGATACAGATTGCACTGTCATACAGTACATATTAAATGTGATATGTACTGTCTTATCATGAGGTCCTTATCAATATGCGTTAAGCTAATAATTAATCCACTATTTGTATTACTACTAATAATAATAATTACAGTGATGAATAATGGTAGATTATTTAAAAATGAACCATGATTGCTAATCTAAGTAGTACAGTCTCTGCAACTGCTTCTATTAACATGAGAATGAGCAGCGGCTGCTGATTAAGGCTCTGATTTAACAAAATGCCTGGAGCACGCAGGTCATTTTCTGACCCTCACTGCCCATCCAGACTGAGACATGTGGAGTGACAGAACACGACAACCTTGCTGGAAAGCTTAGCTTGCTCCTTCCTTGTCTTTTTTTTTTTTTTTTTTTTTTTTTTTAAATTCTACCCTGGGGGTCGTAGAGAGGTGGCCTGTCGTAGAACATGCCTTTAAGATTTAAGATAGTATGCAGTTTATCATCAGCCTGCCCACCACCCTCCCCATGAACTTTCTGGGAGGTCCGTCTTTAGTTTCCACCCTATCAATATGGCCGCCAAGGCCTGTCATCAGGATGAAATAGAAACCCTGGGCCAATCAGGGTTAGAGGGATTAGATGACCAGTAGAAGATTTTAGAGTTTTTTTTTTTCTCTCCTCACAAAGCTATTATACTGTTGGGACTGGCTGTTTGTTTGTTTGTTTGTTTGTTTTGTTGTTGTTTTTTATTGTTTTGTTTTTTAACTGTCACCTGGGATTAATGAGTGATATGGGGACAGGGATATAGGTGGAGATATGTGTATGTTTGTGTGTGTGTGTGTGTGTGTGTGTGTGTGTGTGTGTGTGTGTGTGTGTGTGTGTGTATTGCCTGGGAGATGAATGATTTGTGTGTGTGTGCTGTCTGAGGGTTGACTAATTTGGGGATGTGGGTGCAGGTGGAGCAGTATTGCAAATATGCAAATATATGTGTGTGTGTGTGTGTGTGTGTGTGTGTGTGTGTGTTGAAAGGGAGGGAACAAGAACTATTGGTTATAAACAATACAGTTATTATACTGCTGCCATAACCAAAGTTTTAAGTAAATTCAAGAAATGGTAGTCTGTATAGTTAGTCATTGTTGATTATACTCTGACCAAATCATTAACAGGCAAAACCTGACAGTTTGAGCTGTCAGCTGAGTGAGGAGCGGAAGCTGGCAAATGTGGCCTATTCCAGATGGACACCTGATACATCCTCAGTTTACAGAGGAAGTGAAGGCTATTTAGGTGTCACGTTCCACAGACAAAACACATATGAGTGCAGCGATATGGATTTGGGCATTTTAGCTCCTAGAAGAGTGGGAATATGGTTCTTGATGATTAACATTTTTGAGTTCAATGACTGATTCAAGGATGAACCACATAAACAGGTTTCCTGTGGATTAGGCCGCCAACCACGTGACTACAGCAGTAACAGTAGGGGTCCAGCAAAATCAAAAACACATTAAATTCGCCCTAATTTCCATAAAGTAAGTCCAATAAAACACTGTGACAATGACTGTTGTGATCTGTTGGTTTTGTTCTCTCCTCTATTGCCTCCAAACATACAGCAGAGACAGTTCTGTGGTTCAGCGGCCTATCTTTCAAGAAAAATATCCCGAGATACTAGGTCTAGTGGTTCATGGTCCAGTGTGGGTCTATTGGTGGATCTCTGACATGAAAAAAATTGAACACTTCTGAGCGATATGGCAGGGTGAAAATCACAGAAAACTGATCTTGTGAGGCTATTCACTTTCATTTAAGCCACCAATCAGCTTCCTTTGAGGAGCTGTGGGCATGGTTTTGGTGTTTGTAACAGTAAGAAGTGTACCAACAGTGAACCGATTTCGAAAACAAAGAACAGCGGCTGATGGAGTGCAACAAAGTGCCTTTTCAGTGTAGATTCTCCTTATAAAAACGGCAAGGACCATATACTGATATGCCAACAAGCTCAACATCATCCAAGTTTTGCTCTCAGGTATCAGCCAGTATTAGTCCATCACTGGTATCTGTGAATCCAATGTCCCAGTGTCCTGACTCACCTCTCATTGTGCTCCTGGTAGACAAGACGTGACTTCTCCAGGAGGTACTTCTCCACATAGGCTCTGAAAACACCACACACACACACACACACACACAGAAGTAGACAGACAGTTAAATGGGAAATGACTTATACAGCTCCTATCATTGGAAGAAACCAAGGTACTACTTCAACGGGGAAGAGGAAAAGATAAGCTGACAGAATTCTGCCTGCTGACGTGTCCCACAGAGTAAATAAATAAGTAAATAAATAAGTAAATAAATTGGAAACACTGCACTGTTATAATGGGGGCTCAGACAATGCCTATTGGTACATTTCAAATCATTGAATTACCCATTACAAATATTAAGTATTTGTAATGTTTAACCCGAATAATGACAAATTATTAATGAATGGTTATTTAAGGTAATCAAAGGTTTAATATTTAATTATATAAATTAAACCGTACTATAACATATAAATGATTAACTGTTTTAGATGTTGTTAATTAACAATCAAATAATATACACTATATAACTATGTACTATTGATTAGTAAACAACATATGATATTAATAATAAAACTTTATTTGTATAGCACCTTTCATACAAGAATTGCAGCTCAAAGTGCTTCACAATAAAAAGAAGAACATTTGAAAACACATTAAATAAAACATTAAAAAGAATATAACACAGCACAAGGTGGAATTAAAAAGGAAAAGGCTAAAAATGAGATCTTTGAAATAAAACAAAAGATGAAAATAAACAATAAAAGACAACACAGAGTGGAATAAAATAGGAGCTAGTTAAAGGCTAGAGTGAAAAGGTAGGTTTTTAGTCTTCTTTTAAAGATATCTAGTGAGTATGGTTTATTTTTACTCCACTATGACATGATAATTAGTGAATATGAAATAATTATGAATTCACCAACTGTAACTGGTGAGTATTATTAAGTGTCCCAGCCCACAGGAGGTGTTTGCAACTGTGAGAGTGAGTGAAATGTGTGCCTATATGGATGTCTGTATTTACTAATGTATGTGTGCATGTGCGTGCGTGTGTGTGTGTCTCACCCCCTGACGGTGCCACTCTCCTGGTAGTTGACCTGGATGAACTTTCCGAAGCGGCTTGAGTTGTTGTTGTGGGCTGTCTTGGCATTCCCAAAGGCCTGAGGAGGAAACAGAGAGTTTTAAGATTCACCGGCAGGTCAGCACATTAGTTCAGACAGGCTGTGATTGGCAGGTACAGCAGCCAGAGGTTAGATAACATTCAAGGCAGTACTAATGCATGAAAGGGAACATCCTTAATGGTTGCAGTGGCCCTTGTTCCCCTTCTCTTGCTCTCACAGTGTCTAGTAAAACAGAAGTGCCATAGAAACAATGAAATATATTTAAGCAAAAGCGAGCAAACACCACAATAAGCGTTTCAGACTTACATAACAATCACCAGGATTTTATAAACACACATGCAATGCATACACATCTGCACATGTAGCCAAAACATTATGATGGGAAGTGAACCCTTAACTGAACTAAGAAAAGTGTTGGATGCAGAGGGAATAGCTACCAATCAAAATCACTGTAACACAGGTCATGAGGCTTGGAAAGGGGCCACCAAGGGATGCACGTAAAGAACACACACATATGCACACACACACACACTTACACATGTCAACCAGGCACTAAACTGACACATTCTTGTGTGTGCAAACACGCTTGGGAACTGAAAACAGGCACAGACGCTAACTGTGGCAGTCTGTGTGCATCTCTGCCAACACACACACACACACACACACACACACACACACACACCTCGTCCCTCAGTGTTACATGTCTTTATTTTTGCATGGACAAATATGCTTTTGCAATGAAATCCCACACATACTGTAGATACCAATATGCCTGCATAAACACACACACATACACACATTTTTGTGAGTATAAATATGTTTGGGAAAAGGAAAATATGTGCAAACACACACACACACATACACATACACAGAGGCAGACACACAGGGGCCAATGGCCCGTCATTAGAGACCCCTGGAGGAACTATTAAGACTCTCATTAGGAGTCTGATGGGCCCCAGTGGAGCTGGTTTGCAGGCCCAGTGTGAGCCTCGTGGTGAAAGAACTGGAACTGCAGTGATGGGAGAGGAGAGGAGAATAAAGAGAAAAGGAGGGGATGAGAGAAAGAAGAACGTTAATGGAGGGAAAAAGGGAGGATAGAGAGAACAGCAAAGTTGTAGATAGAGGAGAGAAAACAGGAGGCGGATACAGAGGGAAAGGAAAGAAGAAAGACGAGAAGAGGTTATAAAAGATTGTGCCTCGTGACACATGAAAGAGAGGGGAAGCACAAACATTTTCATAATTCAGCATCACAGATGCAGGGATGAAATTTTGGGCTGATGCAATCAGTATTTTGGAGCCGTGAGATGTGCTGCAGTTATGATAAATGAGTAAATAAGAACCAGCAGGGAAGAGGGGAGGAGCAGGGTTAGGGGCAAGGAGCAGGAAGAGACAGAAAGGAATACACAGACACAGACACAGAAATGGAAAAAGAGTGGAGCAGGACTAAATTAACTTGACTGCTGGAAGAATGTAAAGCTCTGGATAATATAAAGGGCCATGACAATGTTTTTGCATGCTTTAGCACAGTGAATTAATGTATATTTTACTTTATTACTTTGTCAAACATTGGAATGTGTTTTTCTGACCTTCCAGTTGGCCATTCCTGTCCATTCATTTCAGTACAGACTGAAAATCACTGTGCAGGGACTAGAAGCTTGCTTGAACCCATCACACAACATTATGTTGTGTCAATATTACTTTATTGTTACATAATAATTTGCTTAGTGCCTGCACTGATTTAAAAAGTCAACATCTTCTGCTGTGTCCAGGTACATTCATGTTAATGTGATGTGATGTGAAGCTTCAATATCTAGCACTTAAAAGTTGGTAAGCATACATGGACATTGTGAAAAAGATTATGTAGATTTGATTTCTTCATGTTAAGAAGAGTTATTATAGTTAGTCTTACTAACTACCAAGTAGGAAATTCACATTTCAGATTATCTGATAGCACATGAAAGCCCTGTTGCTCTGTTGAACCTGGAAATGTTTTCCATACAGGGAAACACACAACAGACTGTAGAAAAACACTGTTTTATGAACTAAATTCAAGTGACTTTTTTTTTTTCTTTACCATTTCTGGTTTATTTGACCGTGACTATACAGAGAAACAGGAAAGGCAGAGGAGAGAGAGCAGATGACACGTAGCAAAGGGCCCAGGCCAGATTTGAACTCGGCTACTACAGTAAGGACTCCTTGACCACATGAACATTTATATACATAAATAATAACCATTGAAAAGAGAAAAGAAATCAAGTAAATATCAAATAAAACAACAAAAGTACAGCATGTTTTGGCTAATGGTTTGTAGTAATGTTAAGTATGTGTGCAGTGTAGTAAATTGGCTAAAATATGAAAAAAACACTAGTAGGATCCTTTAATTAGAACTAAAATCCACCCCTGAGTTAGGCTTTGATCACTCAGATGACTCCCATTCATAAACCCACCCACGCACTCCCAACATGACATACATTTTCTAGCCAAAACAGAAAAACGCTCAAAATAAAGGGAAAGTCTAATCTCCACATTAACATTGATCCCTCTCCCCGTGTTTCAATTTTTCTCTCTCTGTCTGCTGCCTATTTTAGTTATTTTTCTCTTCCCCCAATTATTTGTTTCTCTTCACTTCTTTCTCATTTCCCCCAGTGCATCCCTTCATCCCCTTACTGTCCTCTTGCTATCCATGCATCACTCCTTTCTCTGAACCAGATCTGTATTTGGTCTTTTTGAAATGTAGGATAACTCCTGCAGGGGCTGAGCCGCATTGCCACAGGGGGAGAGAGAGAGAGAGAGAGAGAGAGAGAGAGAGAGAGAGAGAGAGAGAGAGAGAGAGAGAGAGAGAGAGAGAGAGAGAGAGAGAGAGAGAGAGAGAGAGAGAGAGAGAGAGAGAGAGAGAGAGAGAGAGAGAGAGAGAGAGAGAGAGAGAGAGAGAGATGTATTGCTATAGAAACCAGGATTGGCAGCAGGTCACTTTCAATTGACTCAATCCAAAATGTAAATCGAAACTGCAATTCACATGATAATGACAGAGCTTTCATTCTCAATACTTTCTGGATATAAGAGCCCTTCTGTGGCAAAATATTTCCAGTTTTGAGCTGTGGAGGAAAATCCACTTCCTGAATTGATTGAATTGAAAGTGAAATGGGCCCGGCTCTGGTGGAAACTGTCAACGACAATCTCACTGACACTTGCAGAAAACAGGCCGAAGGAGTGAGAGACAGACAGCCAAGAAACAGAACGTTTGTATATAAAAAAAATATCTAAATGTGTGTGGAGAGGTGTGGAGTGTGAATACTTCCCCTTATGCATGGGTTCAAGTTTGTATCTGCATGCCTGTGGTTGTGTGTGTGTGTGTGTGTGTGTGTGTGTGTGTGTGTGTGTGTGTGTGTGTGTGTGTGTGTGTGTGTGTGTGTGTGTGTGTAAGAGGACGCGTGTACTGGCATTTTTTATGTTGGAGTTCACTATAAGTGCAGCGCTGTTTGCATGATGCATGTGTGTCATGTGTGGATGCATGGCATGCCATGCATCTATGTGTGTGTGTGTGTGTGAGATTAATGAGCAGGGCAGTGGTGCCTGGGTGATTTAGTGGTGAACTCTGTTTCATGGTCAACACCCCCCAACTGGGAGCTGAGACCGCAGCACAGGAAAACACACACTCTCTGTGCCTCTGTGTGTCTTCACACTAGTTATGTGTGTATGTGTATGCTTTTGTAGTTGTGAAGTGTATTTCTGACTGACTTGGCCTAGTGCAGCTGAATGAATACAGAAATACACAAACATTAGTTATCATCTAACATTTATATAGCATATTTCTCTAAGAGACATATTGCAGGCTTTTCAAATGTAGTCATCTTTCTACCTATGTGTGTCTTTCTCCCCATTCACATTTTTTCTATTTCTATAACCGTTCAAGCTTTTCTGATTGTTAAGGGCAAGCTAAAAATCAACTGCTATAGTGGGACCCTGACACCTCTCTCTTGTAGCAGCAGACTTTCTGATTATCTTTAAGTGTTTATGTATCTGTATATACTTGACAACAAGAAACAGAGTTATATAAGCCACACTGAGTCACTCGGAACTGAATTAACCTCACTGTATACCCTATAGTGCCATATGGAGTCCAGAAACAGCCAACTTCAGTGTGATGAAACACATCAGAGCGGCCCTGTGCATGAATCAAAGATGCAGCGCTTAGCCTGCCATATGTTCGGGTTTATGCTGAAGCAAATGTATTGACCCTAAGGCCTAATCCTGCTGTGAGTCAGAGAGAGAGAGAAAAGAGAGAGTGTGCATATGAGTCCAAATGGCAACATTGGCTTCATATTAGCAGTATGCTAATGTCTCCTTGGGCGTCCTGTTAGCCCCTGTGGGCTCTTCCACGCTGTCACATTTTGTTAGCCAGTTATGTCCTGCGCTGCGGCAGAAAAGCCTGATCCTTCAGCCTCAGAGGCAGCAAGCAGCGGTACTGCTATTTAAAAAAGGGGATTTAGGGAGTTAAGTGTTGAAGAGAGGAGAGCAAGCCGGGAACTAGCCTGTTAATTAGCATGTCAAGACCTTCCCCAACACAGGGACTAAAACGAGCACATATATTACCATTAACAACCCGGTGCTCTCTATCTTTCGCTGCCTTTTTTTCTTCGATTACAGCTGTAGTGTTCTGCCCACTCTTTCACCAAAGCCGACAGGTGACCTAGATTCTGAAAAATAACTGGAAACGTGCCAAAACCGCTGCCAGGCTTAGCCTCCTTCAGCCAGCCTGCTGTGTTTCATGGAGGACTCAGTGGCTTAAAGTACTGACGCTGGCTGCAGCCTCCTGATGTCCAGACAAGGCCTGCTGCTGTTGCTGCTGCTGCTGCTGCTGCTGCTGCTGGCGTCAGCATGATCAGCTTTTTTGCGTGTGTGGATATCCATATCAGGGGCTGACCTTATGTTAGGGGACTGCGTCTGATTTATGGCTCAGAAACTGAGAAGTGAGAACTACAGAAAACATTTTTGGGAGCTTGGCCCATTGTCACCTGTTAGTGATGAGAGCATATGGCAAAATTATTCTTGTGCCTGGTAGGTCATCCACTCAGGAGCTCAATGCCAACTCAGCATACACTATATTGAGTGATAGTAGGTACCAGCATTATTAAAAGTCAGACTAACATGTAATTTTTTATTAGGGCCTGTAGGTACATTTTACAATTTAGTCTATGTACCTGATGCAACCGGATTAAATATAAGATGGCATAACCTTGTATAACTATATTGTTGGCACTTAGTAGCTGCATTTCCATCAACCCTTGTTATGTGCATTTTGACACACCAAATAAAAAATGTTTACCCGATGGCAAATGTTGAACAAAATCCTCAAATTGCAAGTAAAAAGTATATATGCTAGCTTGAGGTGGCAAAACTTACTTGATAAAAAGAAATATCATCATTTGGGATAGAAACACATTTGCCAAAATTCAAACAGGATGTATACATAGGATTTAACCCCATGACCCCACTGCTGTTTGACCTCTGACCTCTGACAGACTGACAGAGCTGGCTGCAATGGTTGGTGGCTGTAAAGTCAACAGGTTCAGGTGCACAGAGGAATAAAGCAAAACATTCCTTTGTCTCATATATGCAAATAACATAACAGTGATATTAGAAGGGTAACAGCAGTCTTTTCAGGGTGACTTTATGACCAGCTGGTAGGCAGAGACGCTGAACCCCCTGCTGACAGTTCACCCTAAAATAATCCAACCAGCAGCGCCTGCTCAAGATTCAGCTCAGGGTGTCAGAGCTCTTGGAAGAAAATGAAAAAATAGAGCATGTCACTCTCTGTGGTATGTATCACCTTGGGGCTCCCCAAAAGCAACAATAAAACTACACAGTGTGCAGTATGTCAGTCAACCTTACACACATACACAAACAGACAAACACACACTTGCCATAAAAAGACCGCATGAGGGAAGACCTTGGTGGCAGACACAGCACATGCCATCACTTTGTATGCACACACACAAAAATGTATACATATGCACACTTACGCACACACAAAAACACAAACCTCAGGTCACAGGCGTGGTGGGAGACACTAACCACATTTGCTGCTTCATTAAACAACTATAACATGTCAGGAGAAGACTGCCAAGATATACTGCTGATGGCTACATGTGAACACACACACACACACACACACACACACACACACACACACACACACACACACACACACACACAGAACTGCGCTTTTGACATTTTCAATATGCATAAAATAGTGGGATGGGAACTACTTTGAGAATCTCCGACTGTGGTCCTCCACTAACACACACACACACACACACACACACACATTTCTAGTGTTGACAACTAATTAGGAATTAATACAAAAGCTGTGAAAGCTATTTCATTACAACAAATGAGAACAAGAGAGCAAGAGAATACAACACATTTCTCCTTGCACAAATCACATTAAATCACATTTTAACAATTGTATTCCACAGATTGAAGCTTGCAGCACTGAACACTTCTGATTGGTCGAGCACTTCTAGCATTTCAATTGCCATTTTTCTGCAACTGCAAACTAATTTGTTCATTGTTAACTGATGTCATACAATTGTTACCCTAGCCAAAGCTGTAAGCTACATGCTAACACCAATCACTAATGCCAGCTGCTAATGGTGTAGAATCATGGCGCTAAATCAGTCCTACAAAATGATATCGTTTTAATGTTGTCGCAGTGAGACAAAAATAAACATGTTTGTCAGAGGAAAAGGGTGAGCATACCAAACTACAGGCTGCAGAGACGAGTGTGTTTACCCTTGTTTACCCTCATACTTCAGCGGACTAATCTGCCTAATCTTCACAGGTCTTTAGACCGCATTGGAAACACAGAAACAAAACAAACAAAGAAACACAACAATGGGCTGGTGGAACCTTTAGTTCCTTGAGAAGTAGTCCCTGGGATTAAGAGTTTCAGCTACTTTGGGTGAAAATGCGGCTTAAGTGTGTTGGTCTGAGTCCTGTCCTCTAATCAAAGGGATCTTCTTTCAAAGAGCAGTTCAGTCGCTGGACTACGTAGTTGTAGTTTACTCCAGAGTGGCTAATTTCAGCCCAGTGGGCCATCATTAAAGCAGACGTCTGGTCTTTAGTCTTCCTCTGCCCTCAGAGCATATCCCTGTTTTGAAAAATGATGGAGACAGAGAGAAACTTCCACAGAGGGAAGTGAAGGGTAATACACCTCAACTCTAAAAAGTTTAGCTTACCAAAACTTTTATTTAATATTACACCAGTTATTAAAAGTAAAACTACTGGTAAATACAAAATGGAATTACACAATCATTATGTATACATAATGTACAATACATAACTACTGGTAAATACAAAATGGAATTACACAATCATTATGTATACATAATGTATTCAACATTGATATTAACTTATTTTTTTTACTGTTGGTGTCTCTGAAAAAACAATTTTAAAACTTTGTCAAATGTTTATCTTACTTCCTTGATTTCATGTATTTCCTGTTCTACCAGCATGTTGTGGGATGGATCGTTTAAAAGCATAACCCAATATGATACCCCTCAGTTAAGGGAAAAAAAAAAACAACAATACTGTTTTATTTGACTGGGTAGAGGGGGGAGGTTGTGAAGGTTTTATTCGTTGACATTTTCGCCTGCTGCTGCAGCATGAGGTCATACATTGTTTTCCAAGAAGCAAGGGTAAAGGGAGTTCACTACA
The DNA here is from genome assembly GCF_902150065.1 of Myripristis murdjan. Classification (NCBI taxonomy): domain Eukaryota; kingdom Metazoa; phylum Chordata; class Actinopteri; order Holocentriformes; family Holocentridae; genus Myripristis; species Myripristis murdjan. Next base: position 12,468,866 of record NC_043985.1, on the reverse strand, counting down.
TTGGGACTTTAAGTAAACTGTGTTTAAAGACTGGGAAAGAGAGAAAGAGATGGGGGTGGAGAAATGATACTTTCATTCATGCTGTGTGACCACATCGTCCTAAGTTTGGGCCCATGTCATGACTCTTGTCCCTTCTGCCTCCCGCACATCTTGCCTTTGTCTTTGTTGTTAAGTATATGGTGCAGCAGCAATGCCTTAAAAATAATCTTTCAAAATGATTTCATGCTGTATGAATTCCCCCAGCGGCCTGGCTATGCTCTGCCTCAGTCTGTTTTTAAAGCTAGAGGAGTTTTTTTTAGGCTTTACTACTTCCACATTGACTAAGGCACTTGGAGCTTTTAGGAAGATGACATCACATCGCATTCCTCCGCTAGCAGGTGCAGCCGCACTCCACACAGCAGGCTGGGAAGGCTGTGTGTGTGTGTGTGTGAGAGAGAGCTCTTCCTGTTGGTGTGCAGTAAAGCTTTAACACACAAGCATGTACACACACACACACACACACACACACACACACACACATCAGACAAGCCAGACAAGAGCAGGTGCTTCTGAAGAGCTCTGCCCTTAGCGGCAAGCTGTAACATTCATAAGAAGTGATGAATGACAGTGTGTGCATGCATGCATGTGTGTTTAACTCAGGTGTACAAGCTCTATTATTTGTTCAGGATCAGAGGCCTGTTCAACACCAACTTTGTAAACTACTATCATGTTTGTCTGGCTGTTCACAAGCCCTCATTAACTTGATTGAACAGCGTTTGTCATGACGTGGGAGGCTGATGTAGACAGATGGAGTAGAAGGGCAAGTTTTATTATCCCTTCATCACTGTCAAACTGCCCGTACTTGCCAACCTTCACGATTTTCTCGTTGATTCTTTTCTCCCGATTTTCTCCCATACTTTAATCAAATTTCACAATCAGTCAACTTACCATATTTGTTACTTAAAGTAACACCAAATGCATTCACATCACAGCAGCCCGGGCCACTCTGATGAAATGCGGCACTATGAAGAACTGTATCTAATTGAATACACTAATGATTAGAGCATGAATAGAACACTCAAGCTTTGTATATGAACAAAGCTAACACATCAGATCAATCAGATCTTCCTCTCTCCATCTCTTCTTTCCCACTCTTCTTCAACCTTTCATCTTCATCCCTCTATCTCCCATTCCCTCTTCTCTGTTCTCCCTCTCATCCCTCTCTAAGCCCTGTTCTTTCTGCCTTCATCTCTTTCTCTTCTCCCTCAGTCTTTGTCTCCATTTGACAACAGTGCTGGTATTTCTTTACTGAGGAAGCCTCTTCAAAGGCCTGGGATGAACCAGTACCCCCATTTCTTGGAAAAGGAGGGACAGGAGGAGAGGATGCAGGAGGAGTACAGTTACATAATCATGGTAGGTCACACTGAAGGGCCTTTGCATGAAAGCCGTCCTATTTAGAGTAGAGGCGAGTTATCTTGAGCAGGGAACATGTTAACCTGTTCAATACGGCATTTGGATATGACCAGAGAATATGCACATATACCGGCAAGCATTCACTGATACTGCGACTGCATGACACAACAGCGTCACTTACACACACACACACAAGCACATACACACATGAGTCATCAACCCAACCTGAAGACCAAGGACAACCCTTTTCTTGTAAGGAAACCACACTGTTATCAACCCATCTAACGCTCTATGAGTCTCACAAACACACACATGGCCATCAAGTACTTGCCTACTGCTTCAAGGCTTTTAAAAAGACCATGACCTTATTTCCTGTTTAAATGTAAATGTTAACGAACTGTCTGCCTCATTCACTGGCTGAACATTCAGTCCCATCGTTACATAACTGCAAGACATTTTAATTGATTCCCTGCTTGTTTACTACCTGTTGACCAGGGTGGCTTAACTTTCTTTTTGAAATAAAAAATCTAAAATAGGCAAATACTTTTTGCAAACCAAATTTCGTTTAGGGACATAATAAATTTAAAATGAACTGAGATGTTAACACAGGATGCATCGTATAGTAAACACATTATATCACTGGATTTATCAGCCTCATAGCCAACTGGCTCTGGTTTGAGCTTCCTCATCATGTCTCTTCCATGTGGGTGCAGTTACTGGTAATGGTGCTCTGCTATTAGGTCACACGCTGCAATGGAGGCTCTTTTCATGTGGTGAGCACCAGTGGTTAGCATCACAGCCTAACGACTGGGGTTTGATGTGAAAAAAAGGAGGCAATAAAGTTAAACCTTGCTCAGTGACTATCTTCCAGTTGAATAAATGCCCGGTATTTATTGCCGAATTTGACCGCAAAAAGGTTTAAGACTGGGCAAGGGGTTGATATTGGCCTGTGGATTCACAAAAGGGTATACCAGACACAGCTGTAAAAAATAAAAGGCTTATTCCACATATAAGCGGTTGCATTTGAGCAGGCGCCAACACAATGCAGTCTGTAATATTCTGATATACTCACTCTAAGGCAGATAGTTACAGCGCTGAAGGAAGATAGCAAGAGTGGAGCTTCAGTGTGTAAAAAAAAAGAAGAAATTCACTGAAAAACAAATGTGACAAAAGACTCATTGACATATGTCACAGAGAGAGAAACATACCAGAAAATAAGAGACTTCGCCAACAGAGTGCAAGCTAGGAGCAGGTTAGCCTAGCTCACACTGCTAAGAACTATATATAATCCTTATACTATACCACAGTTACATTTGTCACATTTTTGTCACATTTTTACCTTATTTACCGCAGAAGCACAGGTTTAGATGACGACACTAGATGCTAGTCTCTTGCAAGCTGCTATTTTTCAAGCATTTTCAATTTGAAATCAGCTTATTTTGAAGCACTTTTCATGATAACTTTAAAAATCTTACAGTTATTTATATTTTGTAAATTTTACTTATACATTTTAATGACAGTGACTTAAATCACAGTAAATAGCAGATAAATAAGTAGTCATTTAGCTGAGTTACACTGAGAAATATTGACAACTTAAAGATTCACAGTAACAAACTCACTTGCAGGGAAAGACATACTGTGGACAGGAGACATTCAGACATTCAGTATTGGATAAAGGTCAATGTGCGTTCAAGCAGCAGGACATACACATCGTGTCCAGTGAGCAGATCCAGGAAGGCTGAAAGAGGGCCCTCTTTGTGTCTGAAGCTGAGGAGCAGTATTACCTATCCAGATGTGCCAGGTAAGCAGATGAATGGGGGAAAGAAGTGTGTATTATTCATCAACAGTGCTCCACTCGCCTCTTATGTGGCTGCATCAGAAATGAAATCCATTCACACACATGGGCACACATACTGTACAAGCACACACTCATTTGTGGTGTACTTTTGCTACAATATGTGTACAATGTGACTATGCAAAGAGAGAAAGTCACGCGAGTTCTTTTATGATCTAGCGAGGCAGGGACACTGGAATAATACATGAAAGCCACAAACACACACACACACACACACACACACACACATTGTAATACTTTATTTGCATCCACTGACAGCTCAATGTGGTTTAAGGGTACAAAAAGACACCAGCTGTGTGAATCAACACACGCACAGAACAGGACAGGACACACAACACACTGGCCACTACATGGGTGTGTGTGTTCATATGTCAGAACATGTGTCTGAATGTGCTCATGCAATTGTCTGTCAATTCAGCCTTCTATGTAAGCATATATACTAAGGCTGTGTGATAAATCGCTATTGTATCAATATCACGAAATAAGACTAGATATCGTCCAGATCTTAGGATATCATGATGTTAAGATAGTGTAAGTCTTGTCTTTTCCTGGTTTTAAAGGCTTCATTACAATAAAGGGATGTAATTTTGTCATTATTAGACTGTTTTTGCTTTTCTGTTGTTTCCTTCTACCCACCTGATAATTAAATCCACATTGCTGATGACATCTCCTTTGTGTAAATACCTTATGAAAGCACAAATAGTTATCCAAACAATACTGTCACAATATCGGGGTGCTCAGAAAAAGATACGGTGATATTTGATTTTGCCAAGTTCGCACACCCCTAACCAAATTTACAGTTTGTGTACATGTATAGAGAAGAGGCGAAGAGAGTGGAGCAAAGCAGAGAACTCGCATCTCTTGTCGTCTTTTTCTCTCACACACTCTGTCACTCTCTCTCTCTCTCTTGTTCACGAATATGCCCCCTCTCTCCATAAATGGCTGCTGTCACCAGAGCGCAGGGCCACATCTGGATCCCATTGACCTCAGGAAGTGCTGCACACACTGCCCCAATAAAAGCCTCCTCCCACTGCAAAGGACTGTCAACAGGCCGTCTAACGCTGTCAGTGGGGGGTGGGAGAGAGGAGGTGGAGGGACAGAGAGACGGAGAGAGGAAGAGGTACAAGTCTGTATTTTACTCCACCTGATGAAAACTTTATCACCTGACCAGCTATGACACACTGTCTGACATTGGCCTGGCTCCTGAGCATAGTGTGTGTGTGTGTGTGTGTGTGTGTGTGTGTGTGTGTGTGTGTGTGTGTGTGTGTATGTTAAGTGAGCACAACCATTGTCTATGTGTCCCTTCAACCTTTATATCCAGTCATATCACACCTAAGTTTATGTCATCCACCTCCACGTTCCCTCTGCCAGGAGTGTGTGAGTGTGTGTGCATCTCAACCTCTACAACAGCTTCTGCGTAGAAAAACACACACCTTTCAGCCGACATTTGACATCTAATCAACTCCAAACTGCCTTCGCTTGGATCCAGCAGGCTAGCATGCCTCAGCTATGTTGCATTCGGCAAATCCCATTGGTGGGATTTGGCTATATGCTGGCGGTGAGCCTGTGATGCCGGACTGTGACTGACAGACAGCGTAACTCAGAGCGCATGCTGGTGTGGGAAAATCCCACGACTCACTGTGCTGAAGTGTTAATCCCCAGAGAGCTGGACTGGGGAAACTGGGTCCTGCATGCTGCTAATGTGTGTGTGTGTGTGTGTATGGCTATATGTTTGTATATATGTGAAGTGTATGTTTCAGTCCAGGAGACCAATGTTTGTGTGGTGGTTTCACATGCCTGCCCAGATTTGCTGATGTATATGTCATCATGGCGGTGTGTGTGTTTATGTGTTTGTTTACAAGTGCGTGTGTGTGTACATGCATGTCTTTGTCACCATCAGCTGAAAACCACGTATACCTAAATGGTGATTTTCAAGTTTTTATTTCAATTTGAAAATTACACATTTGTGAAACCTTTCAAACCCCATTATATGTATATATTCAAAAATGGATTGACATCAAGCTTAAAGCAGGCTTTTTTTTCTTAATTCTTGATAAGCTAATGTGGAGATATAGGGCCCTATCTTGTGCCACCCGCTATCCGCTACCACTACCCGCTACCCGCAAATTGCGGATTTAGGAGCTTCCGCTATCCCTAAACGGTATCTTGCGCCACCCGCTACCCGCTATCCTTATGCCGACTCCGTCATTTGCGCCTGGAGGTGTGTCCGTGGGCGTGTTTCATGCGCTTTCCCTAAAGTTGCTATCTTGTGCACACACTTTAGGGATAGCGGATAGCGGGTGGTCCTGACCACCCGCTATCCGCTATCCCTAAAGTTTGGGCTGTTACGAGAGCGCGCCCAGGCGGCTTCAATGCGCGCCCCGACGGAGCCTCGCCACGCACACGGTCGGACTGATACCGGGACGCCGCCGGAATGGACTGAGTATATTACTCATATAGAGTGTTTAGAGGAAAGACTGTTTTAATTGAACACTTACGCCAGCACGTTTTATTGTTTTATCATAAGCCAGCAGCTGTGCTATATTTTTATTTTTAATATTTTATTTGCCCAATCTACCTTGTCAATAAATTAGTTTACACATAGTTCCACCTCTGTCTCTTGTGTGTGTGTGGTGTGGCCCGGGGATTTTACTCAATCAGTACAACCTTGTGACACGTCCACTTGGACACATGTGGCCCCACCTCCCGAATTAACTCGCCTATAATATAATATATCATATGTATATATATATATATATATATAAAGCCAACTTGCTTTAGCCTCAGTAGAAGCCCTGAGAAAATCTACCTCCCTCTCTCCATCGCGGGTTTAGGATTTAGGATTTAGGATAGCGCAGCCTGCCCTTAAAGGCAATGGCACCTGGCACACTGATTGGTTTAACTGGCGTAATGCCCAAAACACGCCTATTCATAATATAGCGGGTAGCGGAGGTGTTTTGCGGATAGCGGGAGGTGCACAAGATAGCAACTTTTACGGGGGAACGCCTCTTCCTAAATCCTAAATCCGCAAATAGCGGGTTTAGGGAGTCTGGCGCAAGATAGGGCCCCTAAGGTTTTCACCTGACAATGGCACTATGCACACATATGATTTTGCACTCAGTGAGAGGAAATTATCTAACATGTGCAAATTTTTGATACTTGTGTATGTGCATGTATGCTTGTGCATTGATTGGGAAGAACGTTGAAGCAGTTGCTTACTTCCTGCAACCTCAAGCGTTCGCTCTCTTTCATCTTCTTTTCTTCTCCCATTATGCTCCAAAATTCTCTTCATCAGTCCCATTCATCATTCAACACGGCTTAGCCAGCACATTTTTGCTTTTTGGTTGTCATTTCAATGGAGTCATTAAAAGTCAGTGTCAGCAGCACAGAACAATGACTCCCCAGCTCCTATAGTTACAATGAAGTGGATTTGGGGTCTCACGCAGCACGAGACAGGCAGTCAGTCACATACTGTACAAACATTCAATTACTGGGCAATTATTCAAACATGCAATGCACATACACACAGACACATAAACACTTGAAATGCAGTTAAACACACAAAAGTCTGAATGTGCCATTGCCCTCTCTTCTTTTTACCTCTATTTATGTCTCCAAAAACACTTTTTGCAAACACCCTGTTCTGTCAAGAGTGCTGCCTAAATAAATTTACCTCAACTGCTCCCCGGCCTGCATTTAAAATTAAAAGTTCTCTCACCATCACCACCATTATTTATCGTGACCTGATAAGTATTACATTTGGCCGAGGGTGTTGGTTAAATCACTCTCCAAGCCTCTAAGAGCTCTGGTGCTCAACAGAAGAGTAACCAGTAAGGTTACCTTGGCAAGGAAACAGATGTAATAAGGTGTCTTAATTACTTTGGCACATATGGAGAGAAGTGATAGGGGATATCGTCAGGGTAATTGAGGAAAAAATGCTGAGGAATCACGCAGAGGATGATGAGGTGGTTTTTGCAAAGACAGGATATTGTAATGGTGAGCCATAGGATTTAAATAATACACGGAGATGGAGACTGAGAGGTTACAAGGCACCTACTCAGTCACGTCACAACTGTGTGTCTGAAAGGTCGAGAGAGATCAGAGAGGAAGATTGCCACTCCAGTCAGTGCCTACCTTCTGTCGTGGGCTGAAAAACTCATCTGCTTACACCACCCTCTGCCCACTAAATCATATCCCTCTTCAATATCTTGCCCCTATAATATACTGCTGTCTTGAAGCAAAAAAAAAAAAAAAAAATCCCCTTTCAACAGTACTGAGGCCATCTACATCTTCTTCTAACCCACATGACCAGAAACAATGTTCTTCTGCTTAGGAATTTCACACATAGGCAGTGAGACAGATGCACACTTCCCATGCTCGTGGGGTTCAGCTGACTGGCTAGCAGGGCCTCCAGTTATTTTTAATAACTGTTAGCATTCCAAAGTTATCATTTCTCACCATTTTACAGTCTGCTGACAGCGACAACGGCCAAGTATGCTTGAGTCAGCAAAGCTAACATCGCGTCAGGCCAGCAAAAACACAAAGACAATGTTTAGGTTCAATCTAAAAATAAAGCGGCTGGGCGAGAGTCAATTAACTTGGTGAGAAATCGACCCCTTGGAAAGGAGCCTCTGATAAGCTGAGCAAGGAATGACTGATGGCTGATGCGCTTATCCAGGCTGATTTACATCATGATCGTCCATGTGGAGGTTCAGTGCCTTGCTCAAAGACACTTCAACAGGACACGTGGCTGCTGATGAACACATACAGGTTGCTGTCGGGTTCAAACCTTTGACCTTGTATGTGGATAAGAAACAATTTGGTTAAACATCAAACACATGATTACTACTGCCTTCACGCAAAGCACTCGTCCCCTCGGTTGCACAGGGCTCCCAGTCTAGGAATGTTGATACCTGCATCAGAGTGAAGCAAGGCTCTGCTAAGAAACAGAGCATGCACGCTCAGTCCATCATCCCTTCAGTCACTTCCAGCAAATCATTACATTAGTGTGATTAAAGCAGGCAGAAAGGTCAGCGGTGTTAGAACATCTACAGGGGAAGAAAGCAATGTTTGCCGAGGGATCACGACCTTCATAATATCAAACATGGCACAGGCCAACCTTCTTTGAAAAAGTTACAAAACCTTTACTGGTGGCTTGCTCCCTTATGGAACTATTAAAAACACCCAAACATTTCAGCTTTTATTGGTTCAGGGGGCCAAGGGGAAATTAAGTCTCAATTTGATTTTCACAAATTTAAGTCTCAAGGCATTTCTCAATGATAGTGCTGCACACTGAACAGTGACACTTTAGTAGATATTATGGTTGATGCTGGGATCAAACCTGTAACTTCCTGTTTATGTGACACCCTCTGGTGATGATCCCTACATGTACCTTCCAAACCAGAATCCACACCAGAGTAATGCTGTAGAGGTGTTAAATGTTGGCTTTGGACTACAGTAACCTGAACCATAAATAACATGAGAGGCAGCTGCAAGCTGTGCAGCTTTTATCAAATCAGAATAGTTTTCCATATTTAGGTCAAACTTCATAGGTGAGCTTACTCTCTTTAAGAGCTTTTAAAATTTATGAGATGCCCATGGCAGATTTATCGCCATTTTAGCTAATAAGCCCAGTTTGGCCGCTTCCATGCCCAACCCCTGCCTCACATAGTCCAAAAATAAAAATAAATAATGTCAGCTTTTAACTGAGAGTCACCTTACTGTTCATAACTCACTAAAACTTCAGGGCGGGAGCCAAAATGGCAGGTCTTGTGGAATTATCGTCCGATCTCTCTGGTCATGGATGGGTATTGTGTTACGAATGTGCCGGAGGAGAAAAAAAAAAAAGCAGTCAAGAAGTTGAATTAGTGCATGGTCAGAGCAGTGGATTTAGCGAACTGATTCAATAAAGGGAGCGTGGCATTCCTCTTGTCTTATCTCTGTTTATCAGGGGAAGGAAACGTTGGATGGAGGAGAAGCAACTGAAAACTAGACGCTATTGCCTTCCTGTGAGACTGCCCTCTTTCCTCTTTTGTTTCTCTGCAAATTAGCTGGAGCTTTTCCCTGGAAACTGACCTCTAATACTTTCTTCTTTCTATCTCTCTCTTTCATGCTCTTCTAATATTAGGCCTCTGTACCCATTGGCCTCTATCATCCTCTCCTTTGCCTTTCTCTCTCTCCTCTTGTACTCTAAACCTCCTCCTTCTCACTTCTCTGTCTTCTTCATTCCCTTCCCTCCTCCTTCTTTATCTCTCTGTGTGTCCACCTCCATTTCTACATGTTTTATGGTTCATAGTTTAGGCAGTGGTAGCAGCAGCTCGACCTATTTTTACATCAGGCGGCAGCCACCAATGCCACAAGAATGCCCGGCGCCAATGTGAACATTACGATAGGCCGCTGGAGCACGCACCGCATGTAATCCCAAAACCAACACAGATATACACTTGCACACACACACACACACACACACAAAATCACAGAGCAATCACAGAGTAAAGCCAGCTCGGATCCTCAAAGCAAGCTCACGTGTTGTTTTAAAGCCACGTACACCATTAAAAAAAAAAAAAAAACTGTGCACTGTGCTGATCTTTAGCATCAAAATGTTGTGATATCTAATCAAGAACAAACTGAAAACACTAAGTAACCATATACACACATTCTCTTAAAAAGGATTCAATCAATCATCTGTGCATCTAATGTAGGACAAAAAACATGTGACATCTTAGAAACGAGGTAGTAAAATGCATTTTTCATGTGATTTCAACAAAGCATATAAAAGTAAATATACAACACATGGTTATCGAAAAGGTTTTTCTCTCTAAGGATAATAAACTATTAATTTATCTATGTCACACCAACATGTGTATACCCAAACAAGAACATCTACATGAACATTCATACTCTGATAACTGGGTGCAATCAGCTTACTAATGATACCCAATGATGATTATTTTGTAAACACACTTGATTATGTTTAAAACTTCTCTCCATAGCACATTGTGTGTGTCATGGAGTCTTCATAAAATCCTGAGAGCATTTCTTACCACAAAAGACATTTCCAAAGACTTATTTTGGACAATTCTGCATTGTTTAAATTTGCATGTAAAAAAAAAAGCACTACAGCATCACTAGTAGTCATCAAGTGCATTGGGTACCTTTAACTTCTTCAACTTTGCCCCTGCCACAGGTGGGTTTGTCATTATAAAAGCATGCTGTGCAGCCGAACATTGTTCAAACCCACAGAACTTAAATTCTGGTGGAGATCCCGAGGTTTCCAAATATACCAAATATGTCCTGCTGAATTACAGGAAAATAAGTATTAAATGATGCACAAGACATCTAGATATTTTCTATTTGATGTAATGCTTTAGCTATAAAACAATGGCATCAGGTTTGAATATTTTTCTTTCAATGAGTGTGATGTAGTTTCAGTGAAGTAGCAGATACATAACGTGACATCACACATAATGTATTTTTTAAAGTTTAATAACAATAATCATTCTGTATGTCTAAAGAAGCCTGATACGTTTTCTCAGCAAATTCTTTACTTTGTTTTCTGCATCTGGTGATGTGAATGACATCTGCAGCTTACAAAAAAGAATCTGACTCAAGTGTTTGTAGTGTTTACAGGACTTGTATTAACTGAGTTATGCTTAATGTGATTATGACCTTGGTTCAATTAAGAAAATCAAATAAAGGCATTTACAGTTTCAGTAGTCTGAGTGTTACCTTAAATGGATTAAGACTGAGTCATTGGTGTGCATGAAAACAAAGTGGTGAAAGGATGTTTCGGCCCTCTTGATTAGTATGTCCAAATTGTTGTGTCCTTAAGAACCACACAGGGTAAAACATCTCCATCATGCATGACAAAATGCATTTACAACACCGTGCACTGTATCACCAGCAGCTCTCATGTTGTATGTTATTAAGAATGTGTCACACATTTTTGCACATCCTGCTTGGTGAGTGATGTCCAACAATTCCTAAGTGACACCCGTCTATCCTCCTCCCTTGACCTCTGCTCCAAGGGTGCTACCATAGCTGCTGAGGGGGGCTTATGCTCAGTGTTTACTAGGAGGAAGCAGTAAACACTGTAGACAGCAGCAGACCTGGCTTATTAAACACCTTAAAAGAAGCTTTACGGACGTCATAGCTCCAGAGGCATTCGGACACACTTTTTTTGTGTTTGTTTACAAGGTTAACAAGCTGTGAACAGGGCGAGAGGTGAGGGGACATCATGGGTTTTCTCAAGCGTTTTTGATCATGAGTTTTTTCATGAAAAGGCTTCAATTCTGAGGGCTGCAAAGATGGCCTTCAGGAGGAAGAGCAAAATCCTGCTGCATTTAAAAGCCTCCTCTCAATTTGACTAAACCCTTGAAACTGGGACACTTGGGACCGGGCTCTCTTGAAAACGACTCTCCCATGCTCCATTATTAAGGCAAGAATTTCAACCCCTCTCTCTCATCTTCCTCCCCCTCGACTCCTTCACCCCCTTTTCTATCTCTTATCCCACCCCCCTTTCTATTTCATCTCTCTCCGAATCTGTCCCTGATGCTGGTGCTGCAGCTGAGCAGAGGGGTGGGGGGGTGGGTGGGGGTTCAGGGTGCTGGAGCAGAGCTCTTTGATCTTCTCTCTGCAGAGCTGTTGCATCAGAAAAGACGGAGGGAGAAGACACACTGCACACACTTGCAGTGATACAGCAGAACCAGTATAACCGCTACAGGAGTAAGGATGTACTGCAGCGATTCATCCACTGAATTAATGCACTGCTTATAAATTCTGCCGATTCAACTGGATCAATCTGCTAAAAGAAATAAACGAACAAATTGCTCTGACTTTGCCCTGAATCAATATGAAATGCTTTGAATCCAATCATTCACAATTCTCAAAGGACAGAAAGACCGTGAACATTCAACAATGATAGGAGAGATAGACAGCATTATAAGGAAGGACCAGATCCTATCCTGCAACTATCATGAACTTGAACTGCAACAGCCACTGCAGCCTGCTCTCTCTAAGAGGTTTGAAATAGAGTTGCAGGGGCTTAATGTGACACAAAACTCTAATGTCATCTTGCAAGATCCATCTTTTTGCCTGCAAGCGTGTAGAGACAAGCAGAACTTAAACAAGCGGTCTGTGTGTTAGCGAGATGAGCAGTCTACTATACTATGAGAGTCCATAGTTAGTAGTCAGATCAGTCCACTACGCTTTTAGACTCCATTAGGTTAGATTAAACTTTAATGATCCCCGTAGGAAATAGTCATTACAGCAGAAGAGATCAGGAAATAGATAAGGATAGAAAAAACAGTCTGTATTGAAGATAATAGAATAAATAATTGTAACTATGGAAGCAGCAGGATCATTCCATTATGATGAGGGTTTCCAAGACAGATGCCCCTCCCCCAATATGATTTATCTCAGTGACCCCCAGCTGCAAAGATTGCTGTGACTACATATTATAACTGTGTCAATGCTGTAGACATTTTTTTTTAAATATTCATGAAATCAAGCTACCTCATTTTGTTAGGGAGCATTTAGAGCCCTATCCAGAATCTGTCAGTCTCAGTTTGAGAGCCAGTGGATGTTACAATGGGAATCTACAGCAGCACGCTTTTCTTGTGTCATCCACAGGAAGAGGAGGAGGGATTTATGGGATCAGTGAGCAAGAACAAGGTAGAGTGATTAACATGAGGAAATGATACAATGGAGTGCTTAGTAGATGAAAGACTACAGAAAACAAAGGAGACAGGAAGATGGTAAATAAACTGTTTGCTGTAAAGGGCAGAGCTGGAATGTGAAGGGAAGGCACAGATGCACATATTACAGTTCAAACTACAGGCCAGCTGCATTATTCTGCTATCCACTGAGGTTGAATGAGGACAGCTCTGTGGTGAGGTGGACTTGAGGTGGTGTAGCTTTACATTAACAAAGCGCTGCATACAAGAAAACAGGAATGCTTGCGCACACACGTCGAAATGACAAATCCCACGAAAGCAACACCTGTTGAGCCGAGGCCGCAAACAGGAGCTCTCCTGGCGACATGTTCAAACTTCATACTGCCACTCCCTGCCTTTTCATTTACCCAACCATACATCCACATCCAACAGGGCAGGGTCAAAGGTACATCTGCACCATTCATTCACTTATTCATTTATCCACAACAGCCTACCTTCAATGGCAACAGACTGCCTGAATCTGACTGTATTTCACTGTTACACTTGATGAATAAGAGAGCCTTCACATATGAGGTGCCTCACATGTGAAATTATGTTGTGTGAAAACTCAAAGACAGCACATCTACTGTGTGAACCCTTTCTCAACAATCCAGACTGAATAGACAAAACAAAAACAGACAGAAACATGCAGACACACACAAACAAAGCAAAAAGCAAGCCAGCGTGGGTTGCACCCAGACCACAATGATGATTTTATGCCAGTATGACTATTAATCAATGTCTAGACTTGCACAGCAGCTACACCGAATCCCATGAGCTGCAAAAAAAAAAAAAGCCCAGGTAGCTGCTGGATAACAAACTGGGCTAAGGGATCCAGCCAGCACAGTCAGTCAACCAGTGTGCCAACAGTGTTTAGAAACGACAAGACCTGCCAAAAAAAAGGGCAGAAATAAGGTGATGTGAGCTCTTGAGAGTAGGCATAACTGCTGTTCAAGTATGACAATCAAACACCTGGCAAAAAGGACTACAATAGAGTATGGCCTCATGTTATACAGTCAGAAGGCCTTGTATTTTCTTGATCTACTTTCTCAGTGGATGACACAGATTTGGCTCTTTAGAAGGAATGTGAAGAGAAAAAAAACAGGGTGGAAGGATTGTGAAGAGATTAGAGTTGTAATTACTTCACAAGTGAAATGAGCCTAAATGAGTGGGATTTTTAGCTGTATGCTTCACCATAACGGAGGTCTCACCACAAAGATGGAACAGCCACAAAAGAGAGCATCTCTGGTTAATGGAGTTTACTACGGTATGAATCACTTGAAGCTAAGAGAGGCTACATCAGCTACTGCCATGCTATCTGCTCTAGCAGGAGCCTTGATCAAATTAGCTTTATCATGTTAGCTTGGGTGTATGCGCACATATGAAGAGATATGCACACACACACCCATAGGTTATGCTATGCTTAATATGCTACAGGGGTTCAGGAGTTGCTTTTAGCTTGATTACCAGGCATTTTGAGTTTATACAAAACGGTTTGAAAGACTAGAGGAAGAAGAATTCTCTCAGTCCACAGCAGCAGGCAACAGAAGTGAAAACATGCAAATCACCAAAATTGGTGTTCCACATTTTCATAGGTTTCCATGCAGTATCTGCTTGTGTGTCACTAGTTATGTCAAGATGCTGCAGAGGTTTTAACAGACAAGGTTTTGGAACTCTGTTATCTTTTCTGTTCCTCATAACAAATTTTACTTTTGCATATTTTTTTTTTCATGTTGCCAATTCTAGATCAATGCCAGGGTGTACAATACAAAGAAAATATGAAAGGTTTGAATGTATTGTCTCATGCAGCATTCATTGTAATTGATAAATGTATAATGCAACTGTTTCACAAAGTAATGACACTAACCATTGTTTCTTTTTCCCCCAATACAGCCATTGCAATTTTGACAAAGAAGAATGTTACCAGAATCAATATTTCCCATAGGACATAATTTGCTTGTGTACAACTTCTACGTCTTGTACAGCAAAACAACACAGTGGAGAGAAAGGAGCATAAAATTAGCTGAAGTCACCTGCAACATTATATTCTGGAAACAATATGGCAATTTTATTGCGACAAAATTACCTGAATTTAAAACTGTACATTTAATATAGTTTCAGAAATCTGTTAACATGATGCTTTTCCTGTTCCTGTGCTTCGTGCAACACTGCGTTCAACCACTCAGCATGCATCCAAGGCCACGAGTTAGTCTGAGGCTAAAATAATAAATACATATATATATAAACAAAAATCTTCAAAGGGAACAGGTATAAAGAGAGAACTGGTAAAAAAAAGTATCCTAATTTGTGATGCCTTAGAAACCATATATGCATAAATGTACAAGATGCATTCAATATGTTTTATTTGTTGCCTAAGTTGAGAGAAAGTTCAGCAGAGAGTTTGTGCCACCATACAAAAGGAAGAAACACTTAAACAATAAAAGAGAAAAGCACTGGCACTAAGAAAAATAAATGTCCTCCTCTTTTTTAATGGATGTGGCTTAATTTGATTCAATCTGGCATTTGATTGATGACATTGTAGTTAACGGGTTAAAGTGGACAAGGCCACTAATACGCATCCAGTTTGCTCAATGACTCCTATTGGCCCAGATGGCATGATGTCCAACTAAGTCTACTAATGACTTTAATCTCATCTCTGTCTGATTGAGCTGACACCATGTAAGCAGGCTCAGATTGAATCAAGACCATTTGGACAATTAATTTCCTGTTGCAAAGCTTTCCCTAAATCTGGGGGGGGTGGAACAACAGTGTGACAGCCAAGTGGAAGCAGGCAGGATGAGCTAATGACCCGACAAGAGAAAGGCACTATTTCTGAATAACACAATCTTTAATTTAAAGTCACTGGACATTAAAAAGCGAAATTTTAATCATTTTTCTCCATTAAAGAGATCTAAGGCCATATGTCAGAAGATGCACCATGTTTTCCCTAGTAAAGAGCAAAAAGACTCCTACCTGAGTGTAATGCCACAGTTTAACATAGACATCGACACAATAACCAAAACTCCTAACTCAATTAACACTCCCTGGCTAATCATGTAGAAGCTGCCTAAATGATAATCACAGTGTTTTCACACAAGGAGATAAGACGCTGGCACCGAATCTTCACCGTGAGATGATGAGATGTAACGGAACAGCAGCTCTCCTCTCTTACGTGAATAATAACACGTCAACATTTCAGCAGGAGTGATTACACGTTCGTTTAGTTCATGTCAACTGCACAACAATGTGTGTGTCTCTTTGTGTGTACTGCGTACACTGACTGAATATTAGGTGGATGCAGAAATCACCATTCCGTGTTTCAGAAATCGCATTATCTGTCTCTGTGCCGTGGCAAACTCTGTCACTGCACTACAAGATTTCTGCAAGATTTCTAGTCTACCACAATCTTCCCAATACAACAGGCTGGATGGGCTTTGTTTTGTGGAGTTCAAACCATCAAAAATTTACATGTCAAAAAAATAAACAACGGCTCTCTCCAACAGTGAAATAGATACTCGGCATAATCCCCAGCCCTCCGGGACAAAGAGATTCACTTGGAGCTGTTTCCTGCCACAAACTGTATCTGCCTGCTCCGAATACATACTCCTTGGGGGTGGATAAAATTTGCCTCACCTAATCACACAGACACTGTTTGGATGGATAGATTGCACGAGGTGTCTATAGCAAAATATCTTTTTTCCAATAGTTTGAGCAAACTGTCCTTTTACGACCAGGTAAATGGCAGACAATAATAAAGCTGAATAGAAATGATCAAAATGAGTAGAAATCTGTCAGTTGATAGCACCTTGAATATTGTCCAGTTCAACAATATGACCAGCGAGTGTTTGAGTACACTGTGTACAGCTGTCGGCAGGGATAAGCGCACACTGTACTGAGCTTCCTGACAGAGGAAAGAGGGAATGCTCCAGAGAAAGACAGAATGAGAGGGAGATGAGGATAATCCAGGGAACAGATGTTGGGAGCGCATCGAAGAGTGTTCGCTGCCCAGAGGACATGGATTATAAGGATGGAAGTGCTAACAGGAACATGCAGGGCCTGAGGTAGGCTCTATGATTAGCCAATGCAAGCCCACACTAGCTAGCTAATGCAAGGCCTTTTGAGGTAAAGGGGGCAGCTATTGTTAAGCCACATGTAATGAAAGAAAGAGAGGCTAATTCTGCTGTTGGGGAAAAGGTGGGATTTAAACTTGGTCTGGAAATGGAATGCTCAAAAGTAGCCCATAGACTGTGTGGGAGAATACAAAAGTAGGACATTTTCCCCAGAAACAGGACTTTGCTGAATGCATTAGCTAAATCAAGAGGAAGTGGGTACTTCCCTCAGTCACACAGCCATGTTGAAACGCCAGCGAAAGATGAATGAGAGATGATGTGACCATTCACTGAGGGAAACACTCCCTGATGCGCAGTGCGATATAAAGTGCTGTGCAAGAGAACCAGCCTGTCCTCTGCAGAAACCTCTCTTGATAGCAGAGAGCTTTTGGATGTCTCATTGTGATTTAAAGACCAAGGACAGACTCAGTCAGGGATGCATATCCGCTATTTGCATGCTGCTGGGAAAGTTGACTTCTAACACGTTCTGACAGGTAGCTCTCCTCTGCACTGGGGATAGCACCCCCCACCACCACACTCCCCCACCCCCCACCGCCACACACACAGCAAAGTAGTGTCCCTCTCCCTACTAAGGATGTATCCAACTCACAACCCCCCACATCAGCCCTTCAGTACTACCCTGCACAATTCTCCAGTTAATTAACCAAACTGATTGTGGATCTACCAGTTCTAAAAAAACGTAATATTTTCCATTCTCTATTGTAATATATTCCCAGTGTATTTTCAAGATAATGTGTCTTGTTTTATTGTCATATTGCAATGCCCAGTAATAGGGGACAGCCCTACTCCCTAGAACACACACAGCCATATGCCTCAAGGTGCCATAATGCATGCGTTTCCCATCAGAAACTCACAACCTCGTTACAGGGCTGAAGATTTTCATTTGTTCTACCAGGTTCAGTGGGTGCACCAGGTTCAGCTCTGGTTCTTCTACTGTAACTGTGTCCATATGCCAAGGCTACATGGGATTTAAAGCTTTAAACAGCTGGCTGGATCTGTGGTGCTGGATACTGGTACTGAGCATCTCCTCAAGCCCTTTCACATACACACTTAACGAAACACAAGCCTTTGAAGACACACAACACAACACAACACACCAGAGGGGCCCTGCACTACCTGGAGCCATCCATCTCAGCCATGGGAGACAGCTCTTGTCCCTCAGGGCCTGGCTGAGAGCAGGGGGACATCTGGATAGGAACCATCTGGTGAAGGAGGCCACTCGGCTACAACTCCGACTGGCAGGCAGGGCTGGTGGCCACACCAACAGAACAAAGGCAGGCTATAATCTGGGCCCCACAGCCCTGCAGGAGCTCCTAGACAAGGTGCCACACAGTTGGGGTCAGACTCAAGGCCTCAATCAGCCCTCCAGAAGATTTGAAGCAGGACTGTGCATCTGCCATGCAAGTGGCTAGGCCACCTTGTAGTGCACGAGGCAAGGGTTACTGACACAAGAAATGTGTTACTCCTTGTCTGGACCACAAGCATATCAGACACGTTTTTACTCGCACCTCTCATGCAACAGATACACTTTGATTTTAATCTCTGCAGCTGTCTTCACCAGTTCTGTGCAGCCTCACATCTCAGCTTCAGCTCATGGGTATAACTGTGACCTGAAGCATTTATTTATGCTTCAAGTCAATTTTTTCAACAATACACAGGTAAACACAACTTTGATGCCCAATAAAAAGGCTCTGAATTAATAAATCTATCTTCACTTTGCAACCCAGGCTATTTGTTATTTCAAACTTCATGGGTTTACTATAATTTACTATATAGCTTAGGGTTCATCATTAGTATATCATTTTAATTATTTAAATGTTATCATATTATCTTTATTTTCTTGTTATATCTGACTTTGTTCTTTGATTTTATTGTTTCTGAGGACAAGTTTTCTCCTTAATTGAAGTTTATTTATTGATTCTGCATTGTGTAATGCTCATCTTAATGTATACAGCACAAAAGTTTGGCTGCTCGATGCTTTGAAATGTACAGACATGCCAGAACTGGAATGGAACTGGACGGACAGCCGTGTCAGTGGCGCATGAACTTTGTCATCTTGCAAGCAAGACACTGACATGACGCTTGTGGACAAAGGGTTACATCTGCCCTGTTGCCTCCCCTGACGCTCCCCCCACTTCCTACTCTGTGACTGTTGCCACTTTCCCAGTGGATCTCTCTCCCTCTTTCCCTGTGTCCGTATGTGAGTGTGTGATTATGTGAGTGGAGACGGGTATGCTGGAGTTGGAGCACAACCCCATCATCTCATCCAATAATCAAAACACCTACAAATTCTCAGCTCTGCCACACCCACCCTGCCAGTCTACACTTCAAGCCATTCCTGTTTTTGCATTTTGCAGTTCTGTTTGTTGCCTGATACAATAGCCTGATCATGTGTCCCCTCTCTCTGTAGTCCAATCTACTTTGCTCTGGCCCCTGTCTGTCTCCAGCCCCTCGACTCATTAGCCCTGCATCCCAGCCTAGGGGCCCCCCACACAGATTCTGCTCCGGACCTGCTCAACTCAGATTCCCTGGCTCTTCATACACCCAGCCATCCCCTCTGCACTGCTCATCCCCAGCTCCACATCCCATCCACACTGCCTTGAAATAAATATTCATCTTTTGCTTTATTCCTGTCTCCTTGCCTCTCTGTATTTACCTCTTTGGATCACTAGTTCAGCTGCAGGTACCAAAAATGTAAGAGAACTGGAGAATGAGGATGAAAACTGGGGATGAAAACTTAGTCAATAAGAAGGGCGGTGAAATATTTAATTCATTTTCCCCACTCACTTAATTCTTTTCAGGGTCATGGTGCCAGAACCAATCCCAGCATGAGCAGAAGACAGGGAGAAACCAAGGCCACAGCACCAGTCTACACAGTTTAACTTGAGAACCATTCAATATCATTTTGCCAAATGAGAGGTGCTATTATCCACACTCCTTCCATGCACTGATAGCCCTCGGAAAACTAAAAGACAATGTCCTTTATTTCTTAAAAAAAGATTTCAAAATCAGAACTTTGGATGAAGATGCAATTTTTTTTGGTTTGTTTTTTTGGTCAGAGAACATATTTGCTGGACTTCCTCCCAGCCAAACACGCTGTCCCTAATTGAATCCATCCATCCATCACAGTCACCCCATTGTTGAAGGATGCAGGCGGAAAATCCAGGTAGCGCTTAAGGCCACTGTATTTGTCTAGCTAACTGAACACATAAGTAGAAAATTGTAATGGCATCTAGTTTATTGTTTAACATGCGAGTTTGCTTGTGTTTACGGATGTGTAGAGATGTATTCAGTTATGGATGACAGGCTTTACAGCTAATTCAGCACCAGTCTTTACCATGAGGTCCCATATTACGGTTTGCTATCTTGAGCTATTGTTGTTTATTTACACTTTAGCTAGCTACATAGCTAATAAGGGGTGATGAAGCAGAGCCAAGCCAAGGAAAAAAAACACTCAATAAAAACAATGTCTCTACAGTCCAAACTGAAAAACTTCTATAAAACTTCTAGTCTCTCGACCCAGTCGATGGATGGGAGCTGTCTTTCCCCAGCTGCCAGGAACTAACTCCGCCCAATGCTTGATATTGAGGAATTTTGTGCTGGTGCGCGTTCACACAAACATGTATGCTCGGGAGTCTACTCTACGAAACATAGGCACTGTATCAGACCTGCATGCCCGATGTCCACTCACAATCAATCTCTGGGCCACTTTTGGACTGTGACCCACCAGTTGAGAACCACTGGCCTAGAGAGTCAATTTTGTACCTTAAAGGTCACTGGGTAAAAAACCATAAAGTGGCCAAAGTACATCCTTGAGCAAGAAAAGGCAAAATCCCACTTCATTTATTGCAGTCTGGACCAAAGTATGAGCTATATGCCTAAAATATAAATGTAAATAATGGGTGTTTCCCCTCAGGGAGCATGAGGTTTGTGGAAAAAAATCAGCAGTTTTTCTGTTCAGATCTGTGTTCTGTGAGGATAATCCTGAGCAGTCTGTCCAGCTTCCAGCAGAGACAGACAGGGATGAGGTAAAGTTGTCTTTTCCTCCCAGTTCATCATCCTGACAGCTTAGGATAGTTTGTTCCCACTGATGATCCAATTCAATGTCAAATACATGTATTTGTACAACACATAAAACCTGACCCCTTGAAGTACTTCAGTACTTTGAGAACTTATGGAGAGACGTTTGATCCAATAAAACACAAATGACTGTCTAGTGTTTTTGCACCATTTTTTACCTTCACCTTGCAGTCACTTCTAAACATAGATGAGCACACAGTATTCCCCTAATCAAGGAAACTGGTATCCCTGTCAGACTATTTGGTGAGGCACTTTTAGGTCCTGAATCACCAGTTGAGAGGTAGCTGACAACTGAGAGACAACTGTTAGCCTGGTATGATCCAATTAAGCTTTAATTGTCAGAGACATAAAATGACTACAGCAGGGATTAGCTAGTTGTGACATCTATGAGTCACCCAGAACAAAACAAGACCTTGTGAATCATCTCTCAAACTCCCAGCATGGTAAAAAGCCAGATGTGACTCCTGTAGGGTGTCCGTCAAACAGTGGCATCTTTCAGCGGCTGTACATATTACGTTGTCAAGGCTGCAAGGGCATAAGGTGGGAAATATAACTGAGTAAGCCAAGCTACAAAAAGGAACTTGTAAGGGTGCATTGTACGTGACACCAAGGTAACATAAGAGTGAATTCAACATTTAAATCACTGAGTAAGTGATGAAGGCTAGCTTTAAAGTCCATATCGTCAAGTATACTGCAAATTTCAAACAGTTAACTTAGTCTTGAATGAGTCCAAGGGCAATGTGGGAGAGTCAAATATTGAATCTCATCTCCAACTGTACAATATTTAACTGTCTGATATTCTATAGGCTGTTGTATTGTGGTCTGGGACAAGGGTCACCTGACTGCAAAACAACAACTAGACTAGCTGGCCTATGGGGCTACAGGAGCCAGGGCCTTCCCATCAGCCGGCCAGCTGTCTTCCAGTCAGCACTATCCCACTGTACAGTCATATCTCGACTGTCACTTGGCTCTGAATGCAGCTCAAATTACACAAGGCTGCAGTTGCTGGCCATCTGCGGTACATTATTAAAGGCTTTCTTTATGACAAGTAATGATTCCAGGGGGCGTTCAGGGCAAAGCCAGTTGTCAGACGATACCGCTGGCGTGATGTAATGCTGACGGCCGCTGTATGCCATGTGGTTTGTGCTACTGTGAGAAGTGCCAGGGTGGCCCAGCAGATAGAAGTACTGTCCAGTAACCAGATGATCACAAGACTCCCACACCAGCCTATGAGTCCATAAAGACTTGATCAAGACACTGCACCCCTGTCTGCTCACCCGCAAGTCAGTTAGTGGCCTAAAATGTTAAATGAAAAGGGAGAGTGTGACACACACATACATCACACACACATACACACCTGAATGAATCCTTGAGAAATGAGTAAAGTAACTCAGTGAGCTACCGTCTCCAGTGCAGTGAGTGGAAGTGAACAGATCAAAAGCGAATAAGAGCATGTTCACTAAAGTCAGTCAAAGGGCAAAGATGCCCTTAAAAATTATAAAATATGCATGAAATAAAAAAGTGGAAGTAACCTTTATCTCCATTTGACCCTTTTCACTTTGGTTTTATTAAGTGCATAAATGTGACGATTGTCCCCCATGGGCCACTGTAGGTGATATGTATGAGCCGACAACCAGGAGATTCTTTCCAGTGCATTCTGGGGGAGAAAAATGGAGCTGTTTCTGATCAGAAAACGACAGCAGGAGAAAACCTGACACAAACCACTGTATCAACAAAATGTAACAACCAATAAAACTCAACTTTCGCGGGGTGGAAGTTGTTACTGGTTGGGGGCAGAGATGGAAAATGGCACCATCCTCCTCTGTGCGGCCTGACGCCAGTTTCCAGCGGTGGGAAAGAACTTAAACTAAATCTTAGTGGCACAAATTGAGTGTTTATATGCCAATGTGCAATGCAAATGTATTATTTCTTAGTTTAACGGTAACATTTTTCCCAAAAAACACCAAAATGCCCCTCAAAATATCAGATCAACAGATCATAAAATGTCTAGAGTTAATTAAAGGTGACTCCTTGGATGTGTGTGAGCTACATTTTCAGCTTATTTTGGGTGTGAGATGAGCATATGAGTGTGTTTGTGTGTGTATCTCTTGGTGCGCTGGAGCCACAGTCCAGCACCCTGGCTCAAGGAATAGCTAAAATAGCCTTCACCGGTGATGCTGTTGACCTGGCACTTAGTGGTAACACAAAGTGAAGCACAGGGCTGATGGCCACACTGCTGAGCTGGATTCAACAGGGGAGAAGCAAAGAAAGAGAGACAGTGTGTTAGATGCAGAGGTGAAGGGAGGGCAGGAGAGAACAAGAACAGGAAGACAGAGACAGTACATTTTAGCCTGTGCACCAAACAGATGTAGCAGCACTGCATGCTGCTACATCAAGCATGCAGTGGGTTAGGACTGGGCAATATGAAAAAATCAAATATCACAACATTTTTGACTGAATACCTTAATATCAATATTGTAGGGATGATTATTGGTGCTTCAGTATGATATTTGGGTAAACAGTCATGAGGATATGATAACCAAGCAGGTAAATGACAGAAAAGCTAGTACAGTACATTAAATTCTGAAAACTGCAATCGTTTATCGTAATGCAGTCTTCAAAACCAGGAAAAGACAAGTCATGCCTTTTCAAAATATTATGATATCCAAAATCCAAGACGATATCTAGTGTTATATCATCATCATCAATATAATATTGATACATTGCCCAGGCCTACAGTGGGTATGTGTGTGTTAGTGCTGCCTGTAGTTTAGATTTGAAAAATAGAACCATGCTAGAACTTTCCAGAACTGGAAAACCATTTTCTTGTGTTTCTTTCCACAGTTAACTGATACCTAATTTCACTTAGCACCTTCTCAAATGAAGGTGCTAAGAAAACTTTCATAAAACACAATATTCGCTTCTATATTATTTATTTTCTCTGAGCAGAAAGAACGTTTCACCAAGAGAAATATTTCCAACAGCAAAAACTTCATGCTGTGCCTAGACCTTGAAGAAAATATCATTTATTTATCCATTTATCCAGTGAATTATCTCTCAAATTTCCCTCATATATATATACATACATACATATACATACACACACACACACACACACACACACACACACACACACACACACACACGTATCTATATCTATATCTATATCTATAGATATAGATATCTATATCTATCTATCTATCTATCTAGATAGATAGATAGATAGATAGATATTTACACATATAGGGCAAGACTTACAAATTGCCTACAAATTCCCCTCCCTCCCTTCATTAATCTAGTTGGCAGTAAGCTTCTTAAGTGAATCCAAAAGAAAGACTTATCTTAGTCTACAGGCATTTATAACCTACAAATGTTCTCCAAATCTGGGTCCAACCACAGCTTCCCCAGTGAGATGTAGTTCATCCTGAAAAAATGCTTTTTGTCAGACATGGTTCCCAGCACAGGCACTGCTCTGCGACCAGTGTGGGCATCCAGGACTTGTTTCTGTGTTTTTTTGTTTATCTTCAATGTGAATCACTATGAACAATTGTCTTAGAAACATTCCACACAAATATAGCTATTTCTGTCACTATTTACTTAAACTGAATTGGTGATTGGGCACAGCCTTGTGATCTCCCTATTGGCTGTGTCTTTGCCTTTATTGCTGTCTTCTCCTTCTCTTGTGCTACCATTTTTCTTTGTCTTTTGATTGTTGCTGTAGTACACTGGTGTTTGCTGTGGCATTGCTTGATATTTTTAACATATTTTTATGATTATTCACAAGAAACCTTTGATTGAGATTTATCTCTATGGTAAGCTACATGTCCTAAGAATGAATCACACTAATTACCAATGCTGTTGGATCTGATCCCCCCCCTCCCCTCCATTAAAAACAATTTCAGGAGTCAATGAACCTGTTTTTCATCCATTAAGACAATGTTTGCAAAAAAGGATGCATAGATAGACAGAGAAACATCAATAGCAGAACAGAAAACTAGACAGACGAATGTAGCTAGAAACACAAGACAAGCACTTTCCAGACACATGGTATGTGAAGTAGATTTACATAACGTGGACATTAGGGAACCCAAAAAAGAGAAAAAAAAACATCAAAATTTTAATACTTCCACAAAAACTGGCATGCAAAATTCATCAAACATGTCTCACTGACCTGATTTTACTCAGCCTGATTTTGCCCCAGGCAAATATTCAAACTTTCACAAAACCTCACTACAGCCAGGGCAACATCTGACCAAGGCGAATGGTTCTGTAATTGGCATTACAACTTGATGAAACCAAAGAATTTGGCTCATTCAGCTCAGCAGCGTCATGCCTTGGCTAGCTGTAAACTTTTTACCCCATAGGGTTGCTCCTAACTGACTCAGGTCCAGCTCTGTGGGGCAAAGAATGTTGGGCCCTGGGGCGTTCACAGCGGCCCACAGATTCCTGCCTGAATCCAGCTGTTGTTCGTATGAAGAAAACAGTGAATGGATATGGACGTCATGTTCAGCTGTCGGGGAATGTATAAACAGCTACAGCTCACAGGAAAGACTTGTGGCTAAGGGCTGGTTAATGTTGGACTTTGTTTAGAGAGTGTGAACAGGTGTAACGGTGCTAAACATGTGATGTAGCTGCAGCATGTACAATTTAAAAGCGAAATGAAAAATACATTTGGCCATGTGTGTTCATGTTTCAATACACATCCAATTTCATGTATTTTCTCATATATTTATATCAAAATCCCATTACCTTTACTTCCTTGGAAAGTGGCAAATCTTTAGTTGTTTCTTCATATTATAACAGTATGTAGACAAATAAATCAACTAATATTATCACAATTTTGAATGATCCCCCTTCTTTCTCCTCCTTAATGATTACTGCTATCTGACTGATTTATACTGTTGCCACTGTTGCCATTTTATAGCCAGCCACAACATCCTGTTTAAAGTGGAAATAACTCTTTCACCTCAGAAATGCTGTTTCCTTTGACTCTAATCCACTGATAGAAGGCTGAATGTGTATATGCAGAGTGATGTGTATTTTATTCAGGGATCTGTTGTCCCTGTGCCTATTTGTACATATGGCAACTTATATCACTTAATAAGTTATTAATGTGTTTCTGATACAGCACCACTAAGACTGATTTCTTCCTGTCCGTGTGTTCTGTCCTGTCCCTTTGCTTCCTCTCCTCTATAACATATAAAATGCACATTTTTGGTTTCTACGCCTCAGTCAGGCAGGTGTTGGATGGGAAGTGACTGCATGGCACACACACACACACACACACACACACACACACACACACACACACACACACAAACACACAAACAAGCTACAGAACGATATCTACTTCCCCACAGAATAGTGTTCCCCTTTTTTTCTATTATCAAAACAGGTTGTTCATTCCTGATAGAGCTGCCGCTGCTAGCATGTGAGACCTGACAGGTATTCGATCACCAGTGTCCAAAAAGAACCAGCATAGGACTGCAACTGACCTGAATGCAGGAGGGGATAAACCACAGCTATGCGATGAAACTACACGGCCAAAATTCCAGTCATTTTCAATCCATGTAAAACATCTAATTTTATTTCTTCGTTTTACTGCACAGGAGATTCCCAGGATGTGTGAGATTACATAAAGCTGCAGTCATGTGAAAACTGTGCACCTCCTAAGCTTATGTTTTTCTGGAATTTTGAAGAGTTCATTTTTCTCACTGATGCCTGCATATTTTAATTTGATCATGAAACAGGATAGGTGCCACGGACAGTGTGACATTTCAGCTCAAGCAATAAAACCACAGAAATCAGAGTTATGAGGTTTCTCTTCAAAAACAGTGATGAGGTCTAAACGATGATTCATAATTTCCAGAGGACTAACCATATAACCAACTGACCATACAGAGGCCTTGTTTTAGTGTACAGACCTCCGCATGGGACGCACATGGCGAACAGCTGCATATTGACATGACATCCCCAGACGTCCTGAGAGGATGCTGTGCATTACAGAACACAATGGCTGCCAGAAAACAACAAATAGTTAAAAGGAACACTATGTGCAGCCAATCACATTTAGGCTGAAATGCAAAAACCATTTCATAAATCAGTCAAGCAGCATGCAGGGGGCGTTGCCCTTGAACAGACCATAGTCCTCCAAACACAAAATTCCCAATGAAATTCCATAATCCATAATTGATTTATAATCCGGGTTGGATTAGGCAACATTCCATTAGGGTTTTTTCCACCAAAGCTATAAATCCATAGATTGAACACTGCACAAAACCCAGTTTCTGGGTCACATAATTCATATACTAAAAGTCATATGTGGCAAAGCCAGGCTAAATATAGGTTTCCCTGCATGTTGAGGGACTGTAGTTTCAGAAGAAGGCTTCTATAATCCATTTCATGCCTTGTCTCATTCACTGACATTCCACTGGTTGGAGACGTAACCTGCGGACTGCACTTCAGATTTTGAATGGCTTTTGTCACTTCCTCCCAAGACCCAAGACCTCTAATGCACAACACATGGCTCGCAATCAGCTTGACTTGAGCTTCCAGCACATCCACTGTCAAACAGCACAAAGCCAGTACGGCTATCAACTATACAACACCATGGTAGTAAGCACTATAATATCACTAAACACAGATAAGGATGTTTTTTTTTTTTCATGAATAGAGGGTTATAGAATATTTCTATGTTCACGAAGTACCGTGAATGCAGCAGGGCTATGGCACAAGCATCTTGGTCTCAAGGTTTTATTTGTCCCAATCATGTCTTAAGCTTTATTTGTCGATGTCTTGGTCTTACTTCTGGTCCTCTGAGGTTCAAATAACCTCGTAGAATTTCCTGAAGAAGCAAGGTTCAAGATACATTCTGATAGATTTGACAACTATTCAGCTATTTGTCTCTATTCAGACTCAATTTACTCAAATCTAACCCTGGATTTGGGGCCTTCTTTTGTCTTGGTGTTAACTTCATTGAAGTGGTTTTACAGCTCTGCCTCACAGTCATTTATAAAAAATTCAAAGAGCTCAAACCTTCACCAATACTGTGCAGTTCTCCAACTTATGACCCCATAGACCCAAATTCATCCAAATTCCTATCAACGAACTGATTTCTTGATCCTGTGAATATACTCTGATTAGGATAAATTCTCTGTTATTTTCATCTTACCAAAATCTATAATCATCACCAAAAGTCCAATGTGTCCTCCAAATTTCAAGGACATCTGTTCACAAGTTCACATGGAAATCTGTTCAAGTGTTTGAGAGAGTTTGCTGAATGACAGACAAAGTAACGGGTGAAAATAAAATCTCCTTGGTGGAGGTACTCACAAGTAACTCATGACCTCAGTACAGTGCCACAGACGCACATATTTAGTATCCAATTAGATCCTTACCTCTAACACGGGCCCTGCCCCCAAGATGATCTGCTCCACCCCACTGGCGAATCCCTTCTGGCTGAGGGCAGTCAAGTGATGAATGAGAAAGTTGGTGCTCTGGGTCTTCCCAGAACCACTCTCGCCAGAAATGACAATGCACTGGTTCCTCCGTCGTTGTAGCATGGCATGGTATGCCACATCTGCCACCGCATAAATGTGCGGCTCCAACTTCCCCAGTGTGTGGTTATCATACATTTTGACATATTTTGGGTTATAGATTGGCAAGAACTGGAAAGGGTTTATCACTATAAGAATACTCCCAACGTAAGTATAGATCTTCTCTTGGCGGAAGCGTGCACGGAGGCTTTCTAAAAGGGCACGCTCTGTCAGCTCTGGAAGAGCACAGAGGTCAGCTGGGTGCTCACTCCCTGCAGGCTGGGGGAGGAAACCCCGTTCCACCATGCGCCGGCGCTCTTCTGTCACGCGCAGCCACATCTGCAGGCTGCCGCCGTAGTGGATGGACCCATCCAGATTCTTCTCCCGCAGGAGGAAGCGGTAGTCATCACCACTGCCCAGGCCGCTGCGGTTCTCCAAGGCATTTCGCGGCCACAGCATCATCCGCTGAACAGGGCAGTCCCCTGGGTTGAGGATCCATTCCTCCCCACCAAACTCTTTCACCTCGGCCAGCACATAGCATTTGGTACGCTCCAGGCGCAATCGCTCAATGAGACGCTCGATGGCTTCAGCGGCTGTGGTGCTCTTGCGGGCGCTGACAGGGCAGTAGATGGTGCCCTCAGCCAGGGCGCCCGGGTAGACGCGCAGGGTGAACTCCTGGTCCTCCAGGCGCCGCCGCATGCTGCCACTAGCGGTGGCTGCGTTAGCACCGCTAGGGTAGCCGCAGCCGCCATCTTGTAGGCTCATGGCGGCGCAGTAGGTCCCATCAGCTCACCCCTCTCTGGGCCCAGCAGACAGACTCAGGACATTCCAGCTGGAGAAGGACAAAGAGAGAACGATGGAAAAGTGTTACACATGGAGGCAAAACAGCAACAGCAAGAGATTCAAAGGGAAAAGGAAAAATTTGTGGTTTGAGACTTTGTTTCATAGCCTCAGGCATTTTCAGTGCATCGAGTCACAGCAGGGTCAGTACAGCCATGGTGATTTCATCTGTCCCATGACAGCGCAGGCCAGCTCAATAAGCTCTCTGTTCTGGACTGTAAAGGGAACTGCTATCATTGAAGTGAACGCTACAAAAGAGCAGCGTGAGATTGAGTCACAAAGACAGAGAGAGACAAGCGCTGATAGCCATTCAAAATAATGAGGAACAGTAGCTACTTCATGAATCTAAGGGCTGCTGGCTACAGCTTATCGCAGCCACATAGTCGTGTGTGTGTGTGTGTGTGTGTGTGTGTGTGTGTGTGTGATGTGTGTGTGCGCATGTGTGTGTCCTCATGATAATCCAAGCGCTCTAGCCATGTGCCAAGATTAACAGCTGCCACCTTCCACACAAAACGGTCTGTAATGAGAACACAATGGTGTAATTCACCACTTCCCTGTTGATAGTGGACAGAGCACTCCCCACACACACACACACACACACACACACACACAGAACTGACTCCAGTCCCACAGACTACAAAGCTGCAACTGTGATGCAGAGGAGCAGGAGAGGAATGGTAAAATGATGTTTTATATGCTGATGATGATAGGGTGTTGTCACATTATGTTCTCTAATTTAATTTTTCTCATTCATGTGTTTGTAACAGCACATTCAGATTTATCTTTGGCTTATATGTAGAAAAGGCTATTAAAAATACAAGATTAAAAGGATATGGCATGGACATCTGCATGGTATATCATATCAAGTAAACAACATAAAGCATTATGCAAATTTTCAAATAACATTCCCATATTTCAGATCTTATTTTTCTAGATTTTAGTAATGTTTTTCTTTATCATTAATTGGGCTGTTGCTGAACCCTAATTAGATTTCAACATTTCACAATTTCACAATTTCAACAACACAAATGATTCTGCTTGCAAACTGTCTTATAATCAGGGGTCTTAGGACATCACATCATTTTAGCAGTATCCTCTATTGTGCTACAGTCATAACAGAAATCATCTTATGAGTGCAGGCATCTTTTTTTCCCAAGTGGTTACAATCTCATTTTGGAATTAAACTCCTTAAATGTCTGCAGGCTTAATTAGGCTTCTTAGAGAACAAAAGTAATCCCACAATGACAAAGAGTATTGTGACAGCATGATAAGCACACAATATTGTGACAACTGACACATCTAAAATTGGACCCCGAACAAATGTGCCAAAAAGTGCTGTCAAAGAGAAAGAAGCAATGCTTATGTCTAACAACATCCAACCAAACATCATTGCACGCACTTTCTCACATGATCATTATTTAGGTCACAGGAATATTTTCAGGAAACTACAGTTCTGACCCTTGCTTCTTGTTGCTTGTAATATTGCAGATCTGGGAACTGAGGCTTATTCTGTTCTGGTTCTCGCTGTAAGCTGCTCTGGATAAGCGTGTCAGCTACAAATGCAGAAAATGCATTTTGACAATTTGGATGGCAGTCTCCATAGAAATATGAAAGTTACATGCTCACTAAATATTTGTAGGACACAGAAAATTTAAATAAAAATAAAAAATAAAAAAAAAAATCAATATTACTGTGTATAATGGCACACAACCAAAATATGAAAAACTTAAGTACCCCAAACTGTAAAAACAAGAACTCTATTTAAATGTAGGCCAAAGCCAAGACCACCACTGTGAAGGATTAAGTGATCCCTGCCAGTCGTCCATCTTGCCCTCTGTTGCACTACTTCTTGGAATATTCTCTCTTTTCTCAGTTAGTGCATTTCATCACTTCTTCCTATTTTCACTCTCACACCGAGCATTTGTCTTTCCTTTGCTCTCTCAGTCAGACTTGACAGTGGACATTCACTGCTTCACCAAAAAAAAACATGACTATCATGCCATTTGTCTCAAATCAATTTTCAAGTCAGATGCTTCACTAGTATAGCTGTTTATCAGATGCCATGCTGCCATAGTAGTGAATAGCATTAAATTTAAATGGACTCATTCAAAACCGTCACAGTTTATACATTCAAATCATACTCAGATGATCAATTATTTGGATTGAAATGTGCGCTATCGTCAGCCAGCCAGTCATCCTTTGAGCATCCCAGACAGTGTCAGTCTGGGGCAATCCCAGTCACCTACACCAGTCTGCAGCCCACCACAACCAGACAGGGAGAGAGGGAGAGAGACAGAGAGAGACAGAGAGAAAGAGAGAGCAAGTGAAGGTAAGAGACAGCTGGGTGTCTGTAAGGAAGAAAGAGGTAAACTGCAGGATGAAAGATAGAGCAGAACGAGGGAAGACTGAGCCAAAAAAACAGACTGAGAGAGAGAAAGAGTGTGTAGTAGAAAGGTAAACACAGGCTTCAAAACAAGTTTGAATTTATGTCAAAAAGAACAAAGCAACAGTAAATATGTCATCCCCCACCAAGGCAGCAGTCACCCTTTCAGTAACAAGCTGGAGAAATGTGATTAAGGTCAGAGTTTCAAGTCTGTTACACAGCAATGTAATACATTTCCTATGGATGTTTGCATTACCTGGAAGTTATTTTCTTTTCTGCATTTGTGATGCTTGTATAAATGATGATGTCAATACTTGGGCCAGTGGATATATTCAATCTTATGGGAGAAACCTTTCTGAGGAAATCCAATATAACATAAGGAGCAGTAAATGCATTGTTTGCAACCTTGACTGCTGTTCTTATGTTTCATACCAACTATGACAAACAATTTTCTCAGCCTGTGTGAGTGCGGTATTTCTTCCATGCTGACTACAGGATATCTCCACATGGCACCAGATGGCTTTTTGGATTCAACTTAAGTATACAGTTATTGAAAACGGCTGGTTGAGCCTTCATTCAGCTCTCCCGGCAAGGCTGGTTTGTTCGTCTCCATGGAGCGATGAAGCGGACACACCGTAGCTGTCCGGCCACAGGAGGCCCCGTCACAGAGCTCAGCTGTCAGTCTGGCTCAGCGAGTCATTAAGCTGGAAATCAGTCAGTTATGACTGTCATCGACACATCCAGTCATCACTGCACACGCCTCAGCCGCTAGGGGCTAAAACACACTGCTTTCATGGTGAGGATGGATTGCTGTGACATACAGTACCAATGGGAGAGTCACACATCTGTGTGTGTGTGTGTGTGTGTGTGTGTGTGTGAGCATGTGAGTATGTTGTGTTGAGTGTATGAATTTCAGTGAGTGACTGAGTGAGTGTATGTGAACCACAGCTGGTTGCCAAATGGTATCTTTCCAATCTTTCTCCACACTAGATCACTACTAATAATGCCTCAAAATGAATAATTAAAAGTTTAAACTTGCAATAAGTCAGGGGTAAATTAGAGCAGTGTTACCACAGTGATAATACAGTGTTAACACTGCACGAGTCTCACCCTCACATATCCTTTCAAATGTTTGTCTAAACCAAAACAAAAATTTCTGGCTAGACTCCAAAACTTTTGCTTGAGAAGAAAGAGATATGAAGTTCACCAAGACACAAAATGACTGACAACAAAAAATTAAAATAAATATACTCGTACTATCTAGGTTTAAATCGGCAACTTTTTCATATGAATTAATGTCTATTTTGCTGCTCTTTGTCTCTGACTGATGTAACAAAAACAGTGATCGAACCCATAATCAATTCATTAGAGCTTTCACTTTTGCTGTTCAAGAGGTTTTTCTTGGGAAAAGTTCCTGTGTTGCAGAGGGAATCAAGCATTTTATGTTGCTGTTTTATGTGGTTTGTTTGGAATGAATAAAAGAAGAGCTGGGTAGGTCACACACACAGTGACAGCAACCATGGCTGAAGAGACAAAGAAAAGAGCACTAGATGTCACAGTGCTAGACACACTGTTTCACTGCCAAATGATCTCCAAGTGGTGCAACAAATAACGAAAACAAAAATAAAACAGCTATCACAAATTACCAAATCCTAATTTTTGTTGATTTTTTTTCTCCCACAACAGATATTTGGCATTTTCCTTGACTTTTGCTCTTTCGAAAGCCATGACCCTGCTTAAAAAATGGCATGGAGACATAGAGGCAGAAAATCACAAGACAGAAAAAACATCCTCAACAGGCTGAAGAAAGCAGACCACCTTCAGCACTCAGGAGCCTGTCTACTGACCATCAGAGACACTTTATGAGACAGTGCAGCGCTGAGGCCTGGAACCAGCAGACTACGCTAGTAGCTGGTAGGTCGTGATAACCCCCCTGGGTGAAGATGGGAAGGGACTGATGGATGGACCTTAGGGGTCACAGGTCAGAGTGAGGAGCCAAGGTTGCATGCCTACTCAGGCTCTGACAGATCACATGCGGTGGAAATGTGGAGTTAGCTGCCCAATTTTAGGAAGCTTTTTACATTTTCTGGCACTTTAGTGGACAGCTGCGTGTGGTGAGGTCACTCGGGCAGAAACTGGACGGCTATTAGATGCAAAGCCCCCAGTCTCTCTGGACACCCAGTACAACAGATGAGCCCAGCCTTGGTATGGTCAGCATCCAATACAAAAATCTGCAGCGATGGAGCTTGAATGATGATGGATTAGGTTGGTAAGTGATATAAATTAGTTATGGGAGGGAAAAGAGGAGGGCAAGATGCCATGAGACAAGAAGAAAAGGGGAAAGTTGTGGGAAGAAGAGAGGAGAAACAAAAAGAGGATGAACAAGTGGAGGCGGTAGTAGAGGGGAGGGGGCTACACGTCTGTTTCGTCTTGTTTTGACATGGTTGGATCCAAAACGCTGACAGTGTGTGTAGATAAGGCTGTGAGCTGCGCTGTGCAGGTGAAAGCAGGCGCTTCACTGATGCAGTACTGGAACCAGGGATTTAAAACAGAGAGGGAGGGACAGTGGAAGGCATCATAATAAAAGCGTGCCAGTCATCCAACTTGTGGATAGGTTCAGAAGCGGGTCACAGCCACTCAGAGCTGTCAATCAGGTAGAGGGAAACTGCTAATGTTAGAAAACACTGAGCTCCTTCCAAATAGACCTGAGTGTGTGAAGAGAGAGAGGGAGGGGGCTTCAGAGAGGGGGAAAGAATGTGGTTTAAGATAGAGAAGGGAGAGGGAGAAAAAGAGAGAAAAGGGGGAGGAAATTAACAAAGTGAGGGACCATCTGTATGTAAGAATTTGCAGGTGTGCTTTTGTTCATTAATGTATCTGAAACTAAGTGCGTGAGGATTTCTATCCCAAACGTTTTTCCTTATGCTTAAAGGCTACTTTTTTTGGTGATAAACAGGAATGGGAAGACGTTTGTTGAATGAAAAATGAGACGGGTTTGGCATGATCGGCCCGATGAATGCTTCATTTCACTGCACAACAGCTCACAAGTGGCTTTGGATGCTCCTGCTGATGGTTGTACGGCCATTTAGTTGGTGCATTAGCAGAGAAGTGGTGTACTACTTAAGTACAATTTTGAGGTGCTGGCAGTTAAGTGTTTCCATTTTGGGAAACTTTACACTTTTACTCCACTACATATCAGAAAACAAATACTATAAAATATCACAAATATTGTTTTACTCCACTGCATTTGTCTGATGGTTGCAGCAACTAGTTATTTTGTAGAATAAGGTTTTACATACATAACATACAATAAGTTCATAACAAATTATGCGGGTATAGTATAGTTTAGGTATAGGGTTAGTATAACATTTAAATACCCTTCAACAAATACATCAATAATTTCACACCAAATCGCACTATTCTTTAGAATGAGTACTTCTACTTTTGGTAATTAAGTACACTGTACTGCTAATGCTAACATCATTTTACTTAGAAGGACCGTACCAGTGAAGGGTTGTACCCAGCTCACCGTTTCCAGAGTTAACTCCCTGGTAGAGAGACCGTTTCACTCCGCCCAATTTCAAGTCATCAAAACACAACAGTGTTGCTGCTTTTAGAAGAACTCGTGGACGACTTGATAACGGTGATGAAGAAGGTTTGATGTCTCTGAAAGTTCATTTTCATATCATAGTGAGGATAGTAATAGGCTAGTAGTAGGAAATAAGGTGGGGAAAATATGACTGATTGCTTTAGTAAAAGATCAACAGAAATGTTAAGTATATACATTTTGTAGATATTATGCTAAAAATGCAAAATCACTGGTCTTTCAGTAAAGTTTTGATTGCAGGATTTTTACTTTTCAAATAATATTTTCCATCACTGTATTGCTACTTATACATAAGAAAAGCATTTGAGTACTTTTTACAGCACTCTAAATTACAATATAGTCAAGTGCATGTTTGTTTTCCTGTTCAAATGACAGCATGAAAAATGGCCAGGATACATTTTTACCAGACATGTTTTTTCCCCATTCAGGAGGCCAATTTATTTGCACAAACCCAGATGATGGAAACACACCTCATTTGCATTTTACTTTTTGCCATGTTTGCGGACAGTTGGATGGAAACAGAGCTATGTGTGGGGAGCGTAGCCATTAAAACAGTCTCCCGTCTTACATCTGTTCACTAATACTGCAAGAGCTCTTTCTCAGAGGCCTCAGATAGAAGTAAATAGGCATGTTTCTCAAAAACGACTACTTTGCTACACCACTCTTTGCACCCCAACCCGCACAACTTGAAGGTGAATAAAGTTGGTTAGGGTTAGGATTCGTTTTTGAACAGTCTCTCATGGGCGGAGTAACAGAACAGCAAATATGCAGTAAAACATGACTTCTACTATGAATACATCTTTACAGGACTGTTAGAAGGGAAGACGAGCATTGAGATCGAGGAAGAAAACAGTTCCCCATTCACATAAAGTGTCCCGAGTAATTCCAACCAGAGACGGGAAAACATCCAAGATGCTCAAGTGCCCACGAGAGGCTCAACTCGTCCTGCAGGTCTCCGTCTGGCTGGTAAACAGTAACACCCCCTCCTCTCCCACAGTCCGTTCTCACCAGTATAACAGCAATAAACACTAAACCTCAGCATTCCTCAACGCCACACACACACACACACACACACACACACACACACACACACACACAGTAGTCAGCTTGTGTGCGTGTGTGTGTGTGTGTGTGTGTGTGTGTGTGCGTGCGTGTGTGTGTGTGTGTTGTCTTTTTTCCAGTTCCACCAGTGAAGGTAAAATGTCTTTTTTAACTTATTAAGAAACAGAACATTGTGAACCAAGACAGAATTGACCCCAACTCATGCCTGTCTGTCTGTCTCTCTCTCTTTCTCTCTCTCTCTCTCTCAAACACACACACACAAACAGCAAACCTTATCTACCTCCACACACACTCGCTCCCAATCCTCAAATCCTGGCATCAGACATCAGACAAGATTATTCTGTGGTCACAGGAATATTTAAAGCTCCCTGAGGCTCTGACCTTTGCACCGCCCACTCTCAGTACCTTATAATGTTGGTGATCAAGGAACTCAAGCGTATCCACCGCTGCCATCAGCACACACACACACACACACACTCCCAAACCTGCAGCTCTGATAACACGTACAGACCCGCTGCACCACAGTAGCATACCCAGTGAGATAGGAGACTTTGTACTCACACACGCAGCTCAATCCCCAATGAAAGCTGCATGTGGCTGTATGGCTGTTATGTGAAAACCTCAAGCCTAATGGTGATTTTTGCCATACAATTCTCAGACCTATTAGACTTACAA
This sequence comes from Myripristis murdjan, assembly GCF_902150065.1. NCBI lineage: Eukaryota > Metazoa > Chordata > Actinopteri > Holocentriformes > Holocentridae > Myripristis > Myripristis murdjan. The sequence continues at coordinate 12,431,597 of NC_043985.1, read as the reverse complement.
ACCCTTTCAAAGCCAGCTGGATTACATAAGAAATGCTTTTCTTAGTTGGCATTTGGAGATCCAAAGTTTTCACCTGATAGCAACGACAGGAAAGAACTGGGATGGTTCATTTGATGTCTATTTCCTTCATTATTTCTGGAAGAAATGAACAGACCTCACCGCAAAAACCTGATGTTTTCCTTTATCAATCAAAGTACATGAGGTTTATTTGTTCCAGAGTGTTTAATTCAGACTGTCATTCTGTAGATCTTATTTTTTTTTTTATGTTTACTGGGTGTGATTTGATAATGCAGGCCTATGGTGTTTGATCACCCGAGTTAGTAAACATTTTGGTGCAAAACTGTCCTTTGTGTCATTGAAGAAAAGAGACGGACTGATTATCCACAACATGTATACAACACTACCTGTTAGGGATATGATGTTTCACAGGTGCATTTGGATGCAGCGGGCTTAACGAATAAAATACAGGCATATTGATTCAGAGAGTTTGCATCGGTAAAAGCTGGAAGTGAATCACTGGAAAATCTCTGCAGCACTTTGTGTATTAGTGCATCTCAAAACAATGTGCATGTTTTATTTTTGGCATAAACGAACTGAGGTTGTTGTTACTTTCAAATTGTGAGTGTTTGTCTAATGTTTTCTCTCCGCCTGCAACTGTCTCTCTCTCTCTCTCTGAAGGGGTCACATCAGGTCACATGACCCCTGCTCCCCTCAACTAAAGGAAAACAAGCATTCCCCATCTTCGTCAATTGTTCCTCTTCATTTCCTCAAAGATGCTGACCAACACGCAGGAAATTTATGTTGCACCACAGAACATTCATAAACCACAAGTGTGGAAGATTGAGTTATATTAGAAAATATGGAAAACTTTACAAAACGTTTATGCAGAATGTGCTAAACAAAAATGAAACATACAGGTAGCACCACTAATCTAGCGACCCACATCCAGAGACGTCATGGAGTTACCCAAGTGACACCACCTGCAGCTTCAAGCATGAAAAACGGCAGAATCAAAATGTTCCTCCACACCACACTTCCTCTGTACAATCACAAACCAAAGCCACAGCACTCCTCATATGAACGGTATCATCATATGGAGTGTCTCACTGCAAAAATGCATTACAAACAGTGGACTGTTTTCAAGTTTCAAGTTTACAGCTGAGTGATTTACATGCTTTACTACCAACAAATGAGATCTCTGATAACATGTTCACACCGAAACACCCCTCTCTCTGTCTCCTGTTTCTGGATTTGGTAAATCTACCAGGATTTCTTCTTGTCACTAACAGCAGAGTTATAGCATCAGCAAAATCAAATTCATTCATTCAAAAAAAAAAAAAAAAAAAAAAAATCACTGGGAAATACGAGTTTGTGAAGTTACTGTGGAGCCCTATCCACTCCCTCCTCTACTACAGCACCTTAAAACTGTGAGCGGTAGGAGACCACGGCTGGCTCCCAGGTGAGACTGTCAGTTACTGAGCAAATGTGAAGCGGGAGAGAAAGCATGCTCAGTCAACTTTCCTAAGACAAATAAAGGCTAACTAAAAAAATAATAAATGCCTGGTGTGTGTGTGTGTGTGTGTGTGTGTGTGTGTGTGTGTGTGTGTGTGTGTGTGTGTGTGTGTGTAGGAATTCCTAAATTCCAGCAGGCTAGCAGAGCTCACAGGAACTGAGCCCACACAGACACAAACATCTGCCAGAAAACCAGTGCAGAGACAGAGTGCCGAGTCATTCAGAGCAACGGGCTGTATGAGTGTGCGTGTGTGTGTGTGTGTGTGTGTGTGTGTGTGTGTGTGTGTGTGTGTGTGTGAAGGAGAAATGTGTATGCAACATGCAATTTCTGCACTGACACAGAAGCTGAAAAAAAACACTACTGCTCATGACAGTCAGTTTTCAGAAATTTTCCTTGATAAAAAAAGGAAAATATAAAAAAATATATATATAAATCATTATTAAATAAAACACTGGAACCTCTTTCATTCCTCCTCTCTCCTTCCTTGCACTTTCCTTCCCACCTAGGACAGATTTCTCCTTCGTCTCTGCCTCTCTCTGACTCCTGCAGTCTCCCCTGCCTGTGTGCGTGTGTGTGTGTGTGTGTGTGTGTGTGTGTGTGTGTGTGTGTGTGAGAAAGACATGGTACAGAGCCGCCTGACCATCCTCTGTGCTACTACATTTCCCCAAGGGGGATGACATCACCTCAACCTGCACCGCTCTCCTCCTGGCACAGGCCACCCCACACCCCATCTAAACACACACACACACACACACACACACACACACACACACACACACACACACACACACACGTCAGACAAAACCACAGGGGAGCTGTATTGATTAAACACCCCTCCCCACTCGAATCACACTGCGACTGTCTCCATCTCTGTCTCTCTTTCTCTCTCCTATACTGTACCAAACTTAAATTTTAAGTGGTATTAGATGAAATCATATAATTATTGCCTTTTTGGTTTATTTTTACTTTACTTTTTCTCCCAGGAAAGACCTTTTCACACATGCTCTGGCATGAAGAGCAACAAATGTAAAACCTTGTAGCATGCAGGTATAGGTTGAATCAACTGGCAAAAGAGAGTAGCAACAAACAAACAGCTCCATATGAAAATGTCATAGATTATTATTTCAAGAAGGAAGTAAGAAGGAAGTGAGCAAACTTGGAAGGAGACAATATAAGAAAACTGATTGCTATTATTGTGTTTGTCTAGAATGGAATGTCACATTCTGTTACTTTGTCTTAGCTAAAGGACCAAAATAGAAATAAGTGTTAGATACACTGTTCTTTTCAATCATGTATTTTTCAAATCAAATCAAATCTCTCTCCCCTCTCCATCTCTCTTTCAAATCCCTCTTTCTAAGCTTCATGATCAGCTGCAGATCCACTGGTCATCCTCGTGAAATGAACATTTCAGAGTAAACAACAAAGCTTTGGCGAGGCTCTCGGACATGTCAGAAATGCAAACTGGATTATCAAAACCAGGATTGATTTTACAGACAACTACAGTAAACACAGGGCATGTCAAGATTCATTTCACATGTACGGATAATATATTATCAGAGCTGCAAGTGCAACAAGCAAAATGCCACTTCACACTTCAAAGCGATTTTCAAAACGCAATTTGTTTCTTGGGATAGAAATGGCAAGCAGAGTTAGTGCAGCCAGGCGATGTTTTTGCTCATCAAGGCGCGCATGTAATTCCACTGTACGTGCTGCCGGTCATGTAGCTTAATGTGCTGAATATTATTTTATAACCATAGAGGAGACCTACAGTAACAACCTGTTGGGACTTGGCTAAGGCACACTCTTTCAACCTTCCCAGATCCTTGAGTCACACTTTTAGTAAGCAGTTCCTTTAGATACATAAAAATACATCCATATTTGTTAACCTTCATTGATCCAGGAAGGCTGACTGAGCACACACGTTATCTCCAGAAATGCAATGCTTCACAGTCACAGTTCCAGCTGCCAACAACCAATTTAAATGACTGAATAGGCTAATTGTCAATACACCATTTAGTTTTTGTTGCTATATTAGAATGCTATAATAAACTCCTCTGTTGAGAGCTAAAGTGAAGCAGTTGTGACACTTTGCTATTTTTACAGCAAAGCAAAATCAAAAATTTATATGACTGCATCTGTGTAATGCAAAAATATAGTAACCGCTAATACTTCAACAGAAATTTGGGTTCAGAAAATGGATATTAGCATTTGATACTGTTTTGGCACTATTCACATTTTGGCATTTACAAAATCTAAAGTGTTTCACTTTTGAGTCTTCTATTATTTTCAAAGACTTTTCAAAGGTTACAGAGGATGCAAGCTTCAACCAAGGATAACCCAGGCCTCCTTTTCTCTGAATGAGGCCAACAGAAAAGATCTTGGAAACATGCATCTAAAATGTCCATACTATCTTAACATCAGCTCTCCCCTGAAACTGTTACCCACCAGCAACAGTCGTACTTTCCAAACAAAGCCAAAAAAAAAAAACCCATCAAATCCAGGGTCACAGTGTCACTAATGGCTCCATCCCCTGCATTGATCCTATAGTTTCCACCTCTCCGCTTCCTGTTGGTCTTCAGCTCTGTGCTTTGGTTTGCATCCATAAGAAAACAATCAATATCTGTCCCTTGTGTAGATGCTGTTTTGCTTTGTACATTTCCCTTTCACATTTTAAGCATTTTAGCCAGTGCTGTCATCTAGAGCCAATAACAGTAAGTGGGCAGATCCTGAGCCTGTGGGCTGTGTGGTGGTTACTCTAGCCGTCAGGACACCACTCCACCCTTATTTAATTGAATTAGACTCCTTAATTGCTTTAAAACATATCAAATACTATGCTAAAATTATCAAGAATGCTATGACAAAAAGTTAGAGCTCCTCGTGATGTGAACAGGGCAGGGCAGGTTAGACACAACAAATTCAACAACAGCAGCTGCAATGTGAGAATCAAGTGTGATCACAATACATAAAGACATGATCATATGTGATGCATAAATACAGCTCTGCATCTACAGGAACTACTTTTTGTTACTGTGCTATTCCCTGTCAGTTCCTCTGGATAAGAGCATCAGTTACATGGCTAAAATAAAACATGTCCAATGTGTGAAACAGATGAAACTCAAAGTCCAAGAGCCAGTTTTAATCCTTATTTAGAAAGTCAGTCTTTTTTTCTTTTCACTAATTTCCTGTCCTACTCAAAGGGACTCAGGCTGAGTAATGCTTGTCGATGGACAGATCCTCATGCATAATTTCTATGCTGTAATGAATGGTGGGACCACGGCGTTTTGGGAAGATCAAAGCAAGGCAAGTCTGGCCCTAATAACGGCCCTCACAACATTGGACTGAGAAGAACCAAACATGTCATGACCGGCAGGATGTGCGCATGTGTTTGCATGAGGAAAAGGACATTACTTTTTTTTTTTTTTTTTTGACACAGACACTGGCTCCCTTGATGCAAGCTTGCAAGCTTTCATGACACTGGCTCAACAGTTTGCAAAAGCTTTCAAAATCTTCATGAAATCAGGGTACGTCAACCTTGAGAGAAAACACAGCGCAACATGACAGGTAAAGTGATTGTTCCCTGCTGTCAACAGAGCCAGAGGTTCACTCTGAACACTTGGTCACTTTCTCTGTGCAGGCCTGTCACAATGGCTTCCCATCAACAGTCCGCCAGGCCTTGCTTATAGAGGGACAAAAACAGGTCAGAGGCTAATGCGGGCATTTGTGTGTAAATGTGATTGTGTGTGACTGTGTGTGCGAAAGTGTAAAAACAAATAAAAGCTGTTGCAGTCAGAGCAATGGAGCCAAATGGCTTTGAGATGAAGGGAGTGCTGCTGTTGAAGAGGTCGGCAGCACTTTGATAAAAGTGGCCTGAAAAATGACATTAGCTGCCACACATCCAGAGAAGGGCAAAAGACAAGTAAAATAAGCCTCCTGGCCACTAGAATTACAGTACCAGTGGCATGTCCCTGAAACAAGGCACAGCATACAGCAGAGGGGATGTCGAATTACATGTTTGTGCCCACACTTTGGGCACCGCCGCCGACAGTGGCTCTTAAACTTCACTGGAATCTGAAATGACATGTCGTCTGCTGGAGCATGTCCCTCTCCCTCTCTTATACTTTCCTCCACTCTCTCATCAGGCTTTATTTTAACCTCAAACCCCATGGAAAGGAAGGGTGGGACACAATGGAAAGGGATAGATGCAGCATGCAGATGGACAGAGATGAAAGCTTGCCACAGCCTTGATAAAAAGCACCAGATGAAGAATATAAGAGGCTCCAGGCTTGACTTCTGTCACGATGAGTCACGAGACCAAATCAGGCAATAGTGGTGTTGAGGAGTGGCATCATCCATCTGACACGAAGAGAAACCTTTTTGTTCTCCAGAGTCAGCAAGGCCGGAAACAGAAAGCAAAGAAGGTGCTGGAGCCACTAAGCAAACCACGGACTTCAGCAAAACATACATACACCTGGATCCCAAGAGACTAGACTAGGTTGAGTCAAGTCACATTCATTTATAAAAAAGCATTTATCAAGTTGATCCCCCAGAGGGACCAACCTGGGAGAACAAATACTTAACAAATATAAGGTGTAGAGCCAAAAGGATTGTGTATCTGTGTACACAGACTAGACTGAAGGACAAACCAAGTCAACCTTAAATTAATTAATGCTATGAGAATGAGACTCCTATAGTAAACTAAATGTACTTACATTCTGCAGGTGAAGTATGTTAAGTGAAACCATGATGTCCAACAGATGTTCATTGAGGGACCATAAGAGTATCCAGGTCCCAAGTTCAGCATTGTTGCTGTCTGGGCCTTAATCCAACCTGAGGCAGACTTCATGATTGCTAGGGGGGAAGGGGGAGCATCCAAAAATCTGAGGTCACTGGACAAAAATAAGAGGAATGTGCCCCAACCAGATGTCTGTGCTCTGACAAGCTGTGTTTATGGGCTTGTAATCACTTCAACTCCGACGCAGAGGGGGAGCGATCCCAGCCTTGACCTCTGACGCTCAGCGGCACTCTGTACACAGGGTGACAACATGGACCCCCCTGGGTCTGTGGCCACTTTCTGAACACCACTGAGGTGTTTCATTAAAGGGAACTAATAACTGTACATGGCACAGTTCCCAAGATATGACCGGTGAATGTTTTGATTTGTTTTCTGAGGAAAGGCCTGTATTGTTTGCTTCAGCCCCACCTATTGTGGACCAGACGGGACATTTCAGCAAATTCTAGCAGGCTTGTCGCAATAACAATGCGAGGGCTTTGCTGCTGTACATTGGCAGTCGCTCACATCATCTTGCTCCCTGTTTTTCCGCTCACCCTCTCACGCACACATAGTAAGAGTTTATTTCAGTTCTCAGTTTTCATCCAGCTGCATCAGTCCACTTCTCACCTTCCCCGAAATCCAACAGAAAAATGAGCCAAGAGGACGATATTTCAAGGTCCTCTTTTCTTTCTGGTGCAACATGACACTGCAAGAGGAGACACAGGATGGGGGGGGTTGCTGTGGTCACTTTCACTTCCACCAAAGAGATGTCAGTTGTCACAGAGCTCCCTGTGTTGCATTTGCCTCCTTCACATGAATCATTTCCTGTGAAGGCTAGTTTTAATGTAGGGACGAGCACGATTATCACATCCTCTTCCTACTTCACTATTTTTGACTTGTTTCCCCTCCCAAGGGCTTGTGCTCTCAACCTCAAAAACAACAAAAAAGTTCCAATCCAAAGCATTTGACTTTAAACCCAAGGAAACCTGAGAGTACCATCTAAACATACCGTACACTCTGACTTCCTGTGAGCCAAAGATGCACTGTTGTCTCTGCAGTGCATTGGCAAGGTCAGACAACAGGATGAAAACAAGCAGAAAAGGCAACTGTCAAGCACAGATGTGCACGCTGAGGCAGCGGTGCAACACCAGGTAATGACGGGGCTCTAAAGGCTGCACAGCTCATCCAACCCGTCATTATGGCGCACAGCCGCGTTTCAAATCAGACTGACTGTCTTCGAGGGGAAACACAAACTGAGGCTTTATTTCAGTAGTCAAAGAGACAATACAGCCTTCAGACAGTCAGCAGATTGACACAAGCTACTTTGTGGGAGTCCCATAGACGAGGACAAGGCCAGCAGAGGGAAACGATCAATGCACTTAGAGACTGGAGCTTTCCAAAGTACAGAGTCCTACTGTTCAATGCAGAGCATTGTTCAGCTGGATTGGGTAATGTGGCAGATTTTGTGCAAATCTGTCCCATTAGTCTCCTTTGTTCTGTTTTTCCTTCTGCTTCTTACTCAGATTGGGGCCAATGGCAAGATGAGCTATGGCTCTCATGGGGAAACGAGAGACTTATTCCAAAACATCAAATCTGTTATAGAAGTAACTGCCCCTTTCTGGCATATTGAGCAGTGTGACCATGAGAGACAAGAAAGAAGCAGCAGAAAAGAAACTTTTAGTCTTCATTATACAAGCAGCCCGGTAATTCAAAGATAACGACACGCCTCAAGTTAATTCCATAAGTAACACGTCCTGAACACTTCAAGTTTCACAGCTACAGGAACAGAGCCAGTAGCTGGATAGGGAGCCGATATCCCTTCTCATCTTCTCTTAGCGGCCAAGTGATTATGTTATTAAGTGAAGACCTCTGGCACTGAATGCTCTATTGCATTCTATAGCAGAAAGATGGAGAGAGAGAGGCGGCTGTGGAGACGGTGTTATGTTCTGACCCTGGGGGCTACAAGGAAGACAAAAGGCTCTATGGTGAAGATGACTCCAAACAGGGTCATAAATCAAGGACTGACCTCAACGAGATTAGCAGCGTTGGATACAGTTTCTCGCTTAAACCCAAAACAATCTAATGCAGAGTATTTACCTCTAATGCTCTCATAGCTATACGGAAATCGCCCTGATGAGGAACAACCCGGTTAGTGTATGTGTGTGTGGGTGTGTGTATGTTTACATTTTAGACAGCGCAGTTACTGTACTAAATATTCCATATAAAGTAATTCAGTATTCCACATAAATTATTCCAGTATTGCACATAAAGCTGTACTGAGCCCGCTTAACCACAGTGTCAATGAGAGAACCCTACGTAGGCTTGAATGTCAGTGTCTACTTGTGCGCTTGTAGACTTGAAAACATCTTCCAACATAAGATATCCTCTAAAATGAAAAATTAAAGCTGTGTGATCTGTCGTCCCTTCAAGCAGGTCAACAGCGGCTGAAACACTCATTTGCCAGTGACAGAAACCGTTCAAAAACATCTCATTATGCGATTCTTGTAACCAGACGCCTGGATCAATGAATGTCCCTGGCCTGCCGTAACCATAGTGACAGCACTGGCTCAGTCCCTCTCTCTGCCCTCCCAGTTCAATCCTGCACAGATTAGATATGACCATCATACAGAGGAGCAGAATCCTCTGGGATTATATATCAGGGAAAACAGGACTGTATGACAAACTTTCAGTGAAATGCTCTCCACTTACAGATTTCAATCGGAGGCTGGCACTCCAAACAGCTCCAGGGATGTTTTTAAACTCTCATGTCGCCTGCAGACCAAATGTCTGTTTTCTGTCCACTAGAAATAAAACAAAAACAAAGAGGCAGCTAACAGATTCAGCAAAGGAGAAAATGTGGGGGGCAAAGTGGATTCAAATGCTACAGCCTTGCTTGCCAAATCCCGACAGATGATGTCAGAGATGCTCAAATACACTTTCAGTGCAATAATGGAGCTACATGGCCAGCAGCAATTCCTGAACAGGACGTTAACATACAGACACATCACATTTGCTTTGACATTTAAGAGTGAAGCTTTGCACAGGCTATGAGGGTCTGTCATATACACTGCCCACCAGACTGCTCTCTACACAGAAGGCCCTGAGGGGAGACATGAGCTGTGTGTGTGTGTGTGTGTGTGTGTGTGTGTGTGTGTGCGTGTGCGTGTGATATCATTGCCATGGATTAGGTACACTCCATTTAATCCTAAGAATGCAGCCATTAGGCCAAGCGCCTCTCCCAGCAAGGATGAGCCTTGGGGCACGTGTAAAAAAATATCGGGTAGCTGCGGAAGGACCAAAGGTACTCAAGACAGGCATGTTCTCATACACACACAAACACACACACACACACACACATCACAACCACTAATGTGCCCAACACATAGGCTATGCATTTCGTAAGCATGCACAAACACATACCTATCTTCAGTAGATTTTTCACACACACATCACATCACCACGCAGGGATGAATAATACACAAGACGTGTGTGAATCCATGCCGTGAACAAAAAAGCCGATTACATCCTCATCAATAAGTCATGTCAGGATGGGATGGGGTAATAGAGTGTGCTTCACCGCCGGGGCCCACAGAGTGAACTGGCCTGTTTTGATCATGTGGAACAAGTTGTGTTGTAAGTGAGTGAAATAAAGAGTGAAATGCTGCGATATGATTATAGTAGATGTCATCAATACAAAACAAGTATTCAAGAGTTTTTCATAACTCCAATACCATTCCAATATGATATTATAGTTTTGTTCTGTACTTTCATATCAGGATAAAGTGAGTGTCCACTGCTCTGTCTGGTAAGGAGGCTGAAAAAAGAGAGATACTATTTGTAAATGTGTAAATAAGAATGATGCTGATACAGCAACGGAAGGTGAACTGAGAGACAGAGAGAGATGATCGATTATATTATATATCAGATATTTACTGACTTTTGTTTAACTGTCATCAGTCATATTTTAATGTTTATGATGTGCATCTTGCCATCTTGCCAAAGACAAATTTCTGTTATTGCCTACTTTAAAGGACAATAATTTTATTATATACTACAATATACTAGAATAGTATTTGATAATATGTAGTTTCTAAGGTGACTTTAATTTGGCAGTAAAACAGATTTGAACATATTTAGTCCAACAGAATCGAACTCCGGTGCACATGCTCGCTTGGTGCAATTTATTTATCCAAGTGTGAAACTAGCATTCGCACTCGGGTGTGGACCAAAACAACTAGATGGAAACCCTGTTGAAGAGGTAGTCTTGGCACATTTACAAACAGAGCAATTTGTTTGTGGTGTGAATGTGAACCGACCTACATTAAACCCAACTACAGCAAGCACCAAGCCTTTTGGGCTGAAGCGGCTCCTGCAACTCAGGTGTGCATTATGGACTCGTAATTAATAACTGGAAGAAGCAACTCGGTAAGTGTGAGCAACGATCAGCATAGGAACACCATGTAGAAAGGCTTGACAGGGAGCAACAAGGAAATATACTGATATATTGCCCAAAAGGGAACTGCAATAATGAAGACATGCCACGGCTGCTGCTGGCGCTCCATGCCCATGTTGGATACTGAATTGGCCAACAGGTTTGTTTGTACAATTAAGTGACAGAGGAAAAAAAACATCCCTGAAGTAAACAGTTCCTTTCTCCACCTTTCAACCTGGACATATCTGCCTGACAGCTCCCAGGTGGATGCTACATTTTTTGTTCGTTTGAATTTCTTGCCATGTGGAATCAAGCCGTATCAAATGAACAATGTAACAAAGTATCAACTATTCCACCGATTCAAACCACAGCGAACAGACTACAGGTGTGAAAACGCGCTGAGACACAGAGAAAGAGGCAGAACACATTTCTTTTGACACACAACCACAGTCTCTCATCAAACTCATTGCACACACAGACACATACAAACACAGATATATACTCATAGACTAAGATAAATATTGCAACAGGATGTGTTATTGTGTGTGCCATGACCACTGACAAAACAACAAAACAGACACATGTGAGTCCAGCCATCAGGATCAGATGCTAAACCACTGCTCCACTTCTGTTCCATTTACAAGGGGGAAACAGTTTAAGATCCAAAAACAAAAACAAAAAAAAAAGTCAATAAAGAAAGCATTCTGTGTATAATGCTACCATACACAAACACACACGAACACACGAACACACACACACACACACACACACACACACACACACACACTGTGTAACTTAGCTTTGAATGATATCAATAGAAACATTACTGTTCCTCTTGAAACAGTAATGTTTTTCTTGGTAAACACTCCTCAGAAAACAAATGCATGTCTGTTTGACCAATAAGAGGTCAAGTTAGGCTAAATCAGCCACACACACACACACACACACACACACACACACACACACACACCTGTATCTTGTCTTCATATTCCAACACCCTCCTAATTGTTATATATAGATACTTAAATTCTTGTTTCCACCAATTTAGTTCTGCCTATATTTTCATGTTGTTCATTTTGTTTCCACTCAATCCTCACCTCAGTAATGTCTATCTTTATTTTACACATATATTAAAACTAACATGTCACAGTGTTAAAACTGTCAGTTCTCTACACATCCCACATTTGTTATATTCTCTGTTCTTGTTTATATTCATCTTCTCAGTTTATATTTTTTTTCCTTTGCAGTATCATTTTGCTGTTTGCTGCTGTAGTGACCAAATTTCTCCACAAGGACCATTAAAGTTTCATCTGATTTCTCACACATGTACACAAACGTACAAACACACACACACACTTCATTGTCGGTACCACCACATCACTGTGTGGCTCAGCAGCCACATGTATTGTATCTTGAAAACAAAGGCACCGTCTATTCACACACACACACACACACACACACACACACACACACACACACACACACACACACACACACAGTCCACAAGACAATCCAGACATGTAGTGCAGACGCCGCCTCTCCCCCTCCCCCTCAATCCCAGCCACCAAATCCACTTAGAGGCCAGTGTGTAACTCGCTGATTGTTTTCTCTCTGGCGGCAGCTGCTCCACTTCCCTCCTCTGTCACGACCACCTAATCAGCTGTCAGAGATTCAGGGATGGACGGTGGGCTCAAAGAGAGGGATTTTTAAACTTCCTTAAAGGATGAAGAGAGACTGTTTTTAGCTTTTTACATTCAGAAAGGAGTTAATAAATTTAAACAAATAATCCACAATACACCACCAAGTGATTTCGTTTTATGGTTTCACATTGCTTGGAATAAACAGATGAACAAGGCTGTTAGCATGAGCACAGGTAACCATTATGGCTGAATAGACAACTACAAGAACAAGAAACTCAAACTCCATCAACAGAAAATCCAAGGTAAAAGGCCCTGTCTCTATCTGATCTGCACGTCTGCCACATTGCTGATGAGCATGTTCATGTGCACAATTTACCAAGGAGGGTTAAGGTAAAGGTCTTCACAGGTCCACCCCGATCCCTAGGACCCGAGACCCGACCTGGGACTCATATGGGTCCGGATGCATGTTTTTATATGGTCCATCAGGTCCAGGTCGGGTCCCATTTTACTGCCGCTGTTCAACATTATGTGTAATGCCCAAGTGGATCTGAGAAGACCCGGTCGTGATCAACTGTGTGACAGATGATGATGCAAATTAGCAATGCTAATGTTAACAGCCATGGCATCAAACAAGCAATCGTTATTATAGTTTAAAATGGGCAAGCAGGTGAAATTATCTTTGCTAGATGCAACAAAACTGCAAAGCTGATTCTAAACGAGCCCCGTTGGAGGTATTTTATCAACTTTCTTGGCAAGGAGGATGGATTTAAGCACACTACAACGCTACTAATGCTACATTAGGTAAGACACAAAGTTTTGTTTTGACAATTTGTAAATTAACTTTAACTTGTTAGCGTTCTGCATGGGTCCAGGACCACCTCTCAAATTATATACGGGTCTGGTCCAGGACCGGGTCCTGCATTTCTCAGTTCTGCATGGGTCCAGGACTAACTTTCAAAAAATAGACAGGTCTGGTTTGGTTCTGGGTGGTACATTCGCGGGACTTTTGGGGTTTTGGCACAATTTTTTGGACCCATGAAGAACTCTACATTAAGGGACGGGGAAGAGTTCTGGTCAAGCATAAAACATAAGCAACTCATATTGTGGAAAAAAGTTTGTTTCTTTAGATAAATTCACTAACAGGCAGTATCATATAAATACTGCAAATTGTTAATAAAAAAAGCAAATACTGCAAGGCTTGAGGTCTGATGTTAATGCTACCAATGCCGGACACAATTTCATTAATGATCAGATTTTTAAGCGTTAAGTTTTAAGCTAATTTCTTCGTTTCTAGCTATATCTTCTTTTAGTGACCAGATTGCATGCAGAGGACATCAGAAATCATTTGGAAATAAACTATCTCAAGAATGACATTCTCATTTAAGCACGTCAGTTGCTTCAAGAGCTGGTGAGGGAAGTCGCTAATGAGTGAACCATCTCGCCTCCTTCCCACCTCTGTTGACAGCTCAGTCTTGCCCTAAAGTGCACAAATGCACATGCGCAGTACAGATGTGGTGCATGTGGTACACATGGAGTAGTGACAGATGTCCCAGTGCTGAACACACTGTTTGACTGGCAAGTGATCTTTGGGAAATACAGCATAAAGCAATGAGAAAAAGAGAATCTGCATTATTTTGATACTTGTTAGAAATATAGATAGATAGACAGATAGATAGATAGATAGATAGATAGATAGATAGAGTCTCAGTCTATCCACGTCTGTGCAAATAAATTTTGTATTGTTGTACTGTTTTGTATTATTGAATCATATGCCCAACACTCACAACACAATGACACGGTACCACACACACACACACACACACACACACACACAAACAAAGCCTGGTTATCTTATACCTCTACAGCTGCAGTCAAGGTAATGGGGGTGGCTCAGTGGATTGACAGGCCACTTGTGAGCTGGTGACTTTTGCTTGTTTGAACCCAGCCTATAATATGTCTCATGTCATCGCTGTCTGTCCTATATAACATCTCATACAGCAGAAATATAATAGAAATAATAAATGAAAACAATAGATAAATCATAAAAAGACGGAGAAAGGTGCATTGACATGGAGCTCATGTCAGGTCTCAGGGCAGGCAAAAACACGTACATAAGTTATTACTAGTGTGTGAGCAAGTGTGTGTGTGTGTGTGTGTGTGTGTAATGTGTCATGCTTCAAACACCCATCATTCACACTCATGTAGCCACAGTGGGGTGACTTTCACACTCGGCTTTGGCTAAATTAAACCCCACTGTGCTCACCTTGACCTAAGCATCGATTTACACCAACAGCGCGCACACACACACACACACACACACACACACTTCTCACTCTCAGCTATCCAGCCTCAACCCTGTTCACACACTCGCCGGTGAGATTTCTCGGAGCCGTGACAACAGCCAACCACGTTATGGCTCCTCGGAACTCCACCAACCAATCGCCAGCCGCCTTTCGTTCCTCATTAGCCAATGGCAACTCTCTGTCCGAGGCCGGTTTTTACATGAGCAGCTTTCATCATTGTTCCACAGGAGACTGTAGTGCAGCTGATTAGCTCTCCTTATTATTCAAAAGAGCTGTGGTCGCCTCTGAGGGAAAAGAGGACCATTCATTAACAAGGCTGCTCTAACACACACAGCTGAATATGAAGATGATGGTGTCTGTGTATACGAAGAGAGTATATATCTGAAATCAGTCACCATTGTATAGTTATATATTCAGGATATTCAGAATAAGGAGGATCCAGCCTGTAAAAGTGTAATCACTTTGTCCAGCTTAAGTGACTTGAGAGTTCTTTTTTATTTTTCAAATGACAGATATCTCATGGGAAATAATTTGACACAGGTAGAGTGATAGAGTGATATCAATAGTATGTGTTAGTTTCATAATGTGTAACACTCTCCGTGTAGGAAAAAAGAGCCAGTAGCGTCATGTTGTAGTATCATCAAACTAATCAGCTTTCAACAGGCAGGGCAATATTTAATCACTTCCCTCACTGACACCCATGCATTTGTAAACGAGTCATGAATCATGGCTTAGTTATGAATCACTTTTCTACATGCAGTGGATCAAATCAGCTGTCATTCGCAGAAAACAAACAACATCCATGCAACAAAACAGCGAGAACAGTAACCGTTGCTGAAATGTAACAGTACTGAAATATAAAGCCAGTAAAGCAGCACAGACCTGAATACAATAAGAATCTATCTTTATGTATTAGATCTCACTGCGTGTGGTCTGCACTGCTATTCACAGACACAGGCACTGTCAGTGAGCGCGTGTGTGTGGTTTTGTGTGTGTGTGTGTGTGTGTGTGTATGTGTGTGTGTGTGTGTGCGTGGCTCCTAGCAACAACTGCTTGTCAATGAAGGCTGAAGAGGCGTGTAGCTGGGTAAATGGACCACAAGCCTGAATGGATGAATGAATAAGTAATCAGTGTTAGACGGAGCAGGAAGAAAGGCTGGGCTTTGAACCCCTTTGCATCTAGACAAACACATAAAGGTGTGTGTAGTCTGCGCAGGTGGCGGCAGCAGGCTACATAATGACTGCTCTGTTAACATCTCATTGGAGGAAAACAGGAGGGAGGAGCTAGGAAAACAGATGGGCAAACGGCCAGAAAAACATGGCTACTGGAGGTCTTTGTCATTGTGAATGTTTGTGGAGCCCCAGAAGACGGCCTGATGTTAGCCTGTACTGCAACACAAGAAAAAAAAAACAGAGGCTGTCATCTTCCACTGGAAAAGTCTTGAAACCAGAAGACGTGTTCCCCTCAGAAACAAAACCGTGTCAAGAGATCACAATGCTAGCTGTACATGTTTAATTTATTAGCAACACCCTAAACCATGATGGAAAAACTCAGCAAACACATAGACTGAAAGTATTTCAAATTAGTGTCAGAATGAACTCTGCAAAGTTCCTAAAAGATGGAATCAAAAATAGGCTATTTCTGGATTTCCACTCTGCTTAGCAGCTAGATAGCATTAGTGAGCCTTTGAGAGCTGGACTCCAGAATGACGCGTTCACGTGACTGCAAAGCAGATGCAGATGTGACTGCATGACTGGATATCCACCTTCACTTCCAATATCAGCATGGCATGCAAAAATACAGGCAGGTGGGTGGAACCATTTGGGAATTGCAAGAGCCATGCGTCTTTTGTGAGACTAAGGTAATGTGGATCCTTATAAATTATAATGAATAAACAGTAAAGAATAATCTTGAATGTTGTTAAACTGTATGTTGTGTCATATGAATCCAGCTAGTCTCCACCACAGGGGCAGCTGAATATAAATATGTTTAGCTATTTACATTTTAGGCAAATTAAATGGCACTCTAACCACTTACAATGAGCAAGTTTTGCTGAAGGACACACAACTGCTAAAAGGATCAAGTGTGTGAACAATTTAAGTTAACAAGTGGTCGCTCTAACTGCTAAAGCAAGAAGATGGGAAGATGATAAGACAGTGAGGCAGAACTTGTGACATTTACCATCTCCATTTACACAGAGTGCACCTCTGCCCACTCGACCACTGGCTCCTACCTGCTATATTCGTATTGTGGCGTCCCAGTTTAGCATCGCAGGCCCAAGTAGGACAGACTGCAGGATGCAGAACAGAGCAACTTTCACACAACCTTGGCAGAATGACTAAGCTTTCAGGGCTCACTTTACTGGAGAGAGAGGGACAGAGAGAAAGACAAAAAGCAGATGGAAAGAGATGAGCAGAAGGAAGGAAAGTAAGACAAAGAAAGTACGAGTGAATGGATGCGGTAAGGACAAAATGTGTAGAGCAAATGACAGAGAGAGAGAGACACAAAGAGAGAGTGAGGGGGGGGCCACCAGACTTCATTGGTGCTCCATCACACTGAATGTGCCACACCCAAGTCCACTGGCTGGTCGCAGACTGCTTTGTTCTAGCTCTGGCCACCACCCTGCTACTGTCTCACACTCACACACACCCAAACACATGCAGACGCACACTCACGCACACAGTGCAACAGAGTCGAGGCAGACAGCAGGTCACACGTGTGTTTGTCTGCCATATTGTGCACGCATTCAAATTCCTCTTGCATGTGTGTCGTCTGCCAGCACTTCTGGAGGGCGTCATTTGGCTTCAGTTTGAGACCCGCAGCCAATCCACGGTGACTGAATCCAGACACTGCTCCCAAGCTCACTGACAGCATGGGTCGGTTCAACCTCGCCCAGACAGTACAAATATGACACAAGCACTTATTAAGGACAGTAATTCAGCTTTCAGTGAAGTGACACAAGTGCTAAATAACGCCGCCTACCAAGTCTGCGGGCACCCTGTCAAACTGTGTTGAAAAAGTGAACCACAGACGCACGAGAAATGTGACATTATTGGCTGCCTCTGAACCCCAAATGACACGGTGCTAATTGCGGAGGGGTGAGAGTTTTTCTTACTCCTGATTTACCCTTGCGGGTGTTTCACAGGGAGGGTGTGTTGCTTTCAAGAGAGCAGTGAGCTGCACTAGATCTGTCAATCCGAACAACACCTCCATCAATCTTCTGGCAACACAGTGAGACAAACAATGCAAGCGTCAGCATCAGCCACCGAGCTAAACCACCGACCGAAGGCTAATACGGACCACCGACATTCGCTGAAGCAATTTAAGTTTCAGTTTACGAGACAGAAGCACACAGAAGAGGCACAAACTACTATTTAGCTAAGTCTTGAGAGTCTTTTCCACCAGGTTTTTCAAATTTGCTAGCAGACACAAATGAGGGCTGATTTTGCTTCACAGCATATCCCATTGGAGTAAACAGGAATATGAGCATTTCAGACTGCAGTTGTGAATCGCATCCTGTGAGCCTCCTTCCATTGTTTTCTGTGGGTTTAGTGAGACTGCTGTCCAGCCAAGCCAGCGCAGGGTTTGGCTACGCCGAGTCGTCGACTCATGTTCTGAACACAATAAAAGACAGCTTCCTGAGGAGGTAAACAAAATGATTAATGTGATATTTTATTGATCCCTTTTGGGAAATTCCCCTTGCTTGCCCCAGTCCAGCAAGGTCAGAGCGCAGGGTCAGATGCAGCACAGCTGACTTGCTCAAAGACACTTAAGCAAAGCAGTCCCTTAAACCCTTGATACTTGACTTGCTTTGCCTGGAGGACACTTTTGCAGAATGACAGGAGGCCAACGGCCAGTTAATAAACAACCATAACAATGTTTTTCAGATAAAGTGAATAAATAATTAAAGGCCCATAACTCATCTTTCTTTGAAATTCTTTATTTTCAAATTAATTGACTTATTAACTTATTCACTAAATTAACTTCTCATCTTTTTGTAGAAATCAAGTGGCACAACCTCTGCGGATTGCACAGAATAGCCTAATGATGGGCTAACAAGTAAAACCCAGGGGATTCCCAGTGTGAATGCATTTATGTTCATTGTGAATTAGAAATTGGTCAGCTGACCACTCAGCACCTTATGACGGGCCAGATTTGGCCCCGCATTGTTGCACTAAAGCTTCCCAAAAGTCAACAGATAGGTAACTATCTAGATTTAACTCCATCCCTACATCCCAGGGGAATTTATGCGTCCCAGGGTGGGGAGACGAGTGGCAGGTAGTGATGCACCTATATGTTGTTTGTTTGTTTTTTAGTGATATCCTATATCATCTCAACCACAATGGTTGATACCAGCAGATACATTTTTGTAAGAATTGTAACACAAATCCAGTTGGAAAAACAGGTTAAGCTTTCCAGACAGGCCTGTCTTAAGACAATTAAGTGTTTTCATTTCAAACAAAAGACCATGTCAATCTTACTCTGTTGGTAACTTCACAGTGAAGTATTAAGTGGTATACTCCTAGGAAGACAGGTCACGCAATCAGCCAGATGTTGGCAGCATAAATAATATTGGACTAATACAATATTTTTTTTTAAAGCATATATCAACAGACAGACTATTTGTCCATCCATCCTTAATTAAAGGTATAAAACAAGGACAACTACATGTGTGATTTTGCTTGGAAAATTAAAAAGTGCCCAGAGACCTATGATACAACAGGATACGATACAACTTTATTGTTAGTTTACACTAAAATTCATTTTCATTCATTCCAATACTTTATTCTATTGTCAGTTGACATCTAATATCTAATGTTTCCATCCCTTGGGCTCTTCGTCAGGTCAAACATATTCTGAGTTCACTACATCCATACATAGACAGAGTCAGAGAATGTTGAAATGAAAGGAGGTACTGTCAGTAGATGAGGAATCCTGACTTACAAAATACATCTTCAAGGAGACATATATGCAAAATATTTATGATACATCCATCAATCCGCAAAGCTGTACCATGAGAACAACACACAGAAAGGGACAAGCAGCCTAAAATCTACAACTACTTGTGGATGGAATTACAGGAAATGTCAGGTTTTAGATTGTCGGAGCATTTCAGTGTGCAGGTTCATTTTCATTTTCCATGTTGTGTTCATGCCAAGCAACAAGTATGAGATGTGAGCTTTTTTTTTGGTTGCTGATTTTAAATGTAGGATCTGACAGTACTACATCCCATAAATAAAGTTCTGGGTGCAGCTGCCAGAAGCGTGAACTGGATCTTCATGGGGTCTGACTGTTGGCTTGTTGATTCAGAAGCAATCTCTCAACATGTTTTAACGGCTTCACTCTCACTCTTAATCATCTCTTTTCCCAGTCTCCCTCTCCTTCCATCTGTAATCAGCCAAGCAGGACGAGGGGAGCATGGCAATGCCGCTGGCTGCACTCTGCCCCGGGTAATGCCAGGGGACTGAGCCATGCCCTCACCAGCTGCCGCCTGATGCAAGAATCACAATCCTGCCAAATGCTCCAGTTCTCAGTGTCAAAACAACTATGGCAACAACAGGACACATGGATTTCAAAGCCTTAAAGCGTTTTTTGTGCCTAAAGCTGTGACAGCTCGTCCCATCGCCAAAGCATGAGGTTAAATGAATAATATAAGGAGATGTGAGGAATGATAATGGATGCAGAAATTCACCGAGGGCCCGCCTTTGAACAGCTGAAAGAATAACAAACAGTGGCGCCCTGCTAAGAATCAGGCCATGTTGGAATCAAACAGAGCTCCGCTATCACGCTAACAATCTGCGCCAGTGACACGTACCGTAGCAACTCCTTTGAAGAGGGCTGTGGAAAAAGTGAAAGTGATTTTAATATGCTTGGACAGCCGCACAAGAGAGTGCTAGGATTTCTTGCCGACGTGTCTTTGTTTAGCAATACCTTGGATCGTCTTTGAGTGCTTTGTCTCAAAAGAACATGTAATACAGAATGGGGAGAAGGTATTCAACAATTAACTTCAGCAGCGGGTGGAGGCATTAAAGCAGCCAGTGTCTTCATGTGATTTTCAAGAGATTATGACTGATTCAAACGATGCAAGTCAATAGGTCAGACTTTGAACACTCACAAGACACAATCTATCAGAGCATCAACAAGGTCAATGTGTCACATCGTGACAAATCACTTTGACCACTGAGCCTGGGTCTTCATGTCACATGAGCGTCACAGGTCATTACAGGCCGCCTCAACTGGCAGCACAAACAGCTCAAGGGTGTCACCAGTCAAGTTTCCACTGAATAGTCCAGCAAGTTGTTTCAGTGTTTGAAGCTTGCAGTATGAATTGAATACTTACAGAAAAGAACCTTATATGTCCATTTCAGATGTTAATATGGCTTCTCTTAAAGTCAAAGTGTTGTTTACATTCACAGTTGAAGAAAGCAGCAGCTGTGACAAAGCATGGCAAACCTTTTGTCCTATGTGCTATGTTTAGTCATGGAATGTGCCAAACTATTTTGTTTTTCCCTGCTGGGAATATGCAATCGATCTCTCAAAATGTAAGTGTTCTCCACATGATTTCAAATCATTTGGGGGTACTTGGGGTAATTATAGTAGCAGGCTTGCGACCAGAAGTACGCCCTTCCAAATCCCTGACTGACTGGGAAAATGTGGTCAGAAATCTCCCGGAACAACATTAAAAGGAAAACTTCACCCTGAATCACACTTTAAGACTTTAAAAAAAAAAAACGTTATTGGTGGTGCACCTTGCATTTCTGGACCCGTTTTGTTGGTTGATGTTGTAATTTTCTTATTCCCATAAATAGCTTGCCAAATGTAGATTATGTGACATCACACTGAATCATTTTTCAGCATAGCTACAATGGAGTTTGATAGCAGAAAAGGTTTAAGCGGTCTAAAACATAATTGGTAAATGTCAGGTTTTTGGCATCAGTCTCTCAAAATAAAAAAGCAAGGGCTTCTTTCTAGACTCCCTATTTTGCATGGACATTTAAAAAAACAGACAGGGAGAAATGCACTGTGGAAAAGGATGAGATAACAAATTTGAATCTTACAGGAACCTCATTAGAACAGAATGCATGGTAGCTACATTCAACTATCTGCAATTTTCTGTAAAACTAAACCCACTACAGAATGGACCAACTTCAGGCCCATTCACTGGATGTTGTCGAAAGGCATTCTGAGAAATGCAGGGAAGCACTAACTGAAGTTGACTCATACAAGGACAGCTGAATGAAAGTGCATACATCAAAAAACACTTCATGACAAATTAACTGCTGAGAAGCACTTGACATCACAGATTAATGAACATAACAGTGTAAGAGGATGTAAATTACATTTTTTTTCTCTTTACCTCTCAATTGTAATTCTGACAAACTTTGTTGATATGCAGAGTATTTCTCAGACAAACACTGCTTCCATCAGACGTGTTTATTCGTTATTTTTTCTCAAACTGTGTCAGCGGAAATCTGACAACTGGCAACAATGAGATGGAGAAACCTGACTACTTTACCACAGTATCTTCTAACGTCCCCTTGACTGTGTCAGGACAAAGACGCATGCTATTTAAGATGCCCCCCACCCCCCGCCCACCATTGTGGACAGATCTATAAATACACCTGGTTGGAGATGCATATAGCAGCACTGACATGGTATGTGAAACGTTGGCCTCATCTTGGTATTGTCTTACATGAAGCGTTGAGTGTTGCAAAACAAAGTTCACACGTGAGCCCGCCGCTCAAAGTAAGGGCATTGGGATCTAGTGCCAAATGGCCTGCAGTCAAACCCACACAGAATGCAGTTCAAAACATGTCAATTTTGCTGTTTGAGTTACCCTTCCCTCTATCGAACCAATTATTAATGATTGATATTTTACCCAGATTCTTAATATGATGTTTATGCAGTAAAATAAGTCAAAATAAATCATCTACTCCCATCATGGCCCAACATGTAGAATGAGTATGCATGCAGACTGTTTATTATTGGAGTTCAGTACATATTGAAGTTTTGGTGCAAAAGGGCTGCAAGTGTTATTTTCCACCAGAAATGAGTCTCATGTAAAATTGAAATACTACTGTTGAGCTCTATCTGATGGTCGAGAAACACATTTGTAAACATGAAACAACATTTTAAATGAAGAGCAAAATCCAAAAGACTGAAGTGTAACTGCACATAACAGTTTCTTATAGAATATCAGGTTTTGTTTTTTCTCTTAATCTCTGGAAAGTCTAAATTGTTCCTGTACTTGAATAAAAAATGCAGTCACTTTTTCTTTTTGCCCTGCTATACACAACAGAGAACATGTAACTTATGGCTCTTTCGGTCTATTTCCTTCAGGTATCTCTTTTGCATCAGTGCTTTCCAATAATACTCATATGAAATGTCAAACATTTCAGTTTCAGAAATCATAAAATCTGTAACTTTGCAAATGAAGAATGCTATCACAAATACTGAAACAAGTGCTATATGTGTCATGTTACAGATACTGCTTTTGCAGAACTCACATTTTACAGCAGCAGAACGCCACCTCAAGAGGAACTCCTGAGGTGGCATAGAAAATCAACTTTTTGTTTGCTTGAATTCAAAAGCAATGGCCTGGCAACTATTTTCTTGACAGACAGACTTAAGCTTTTTGGAATAAACCATTGACTGTGTAAAATAAATGAGCGTAGCTGTTGGGAAGTTACCACTTGGTTTCTGAATGGCCAAGATATTTTCAGTGATGAGCTATAATTATAAAGTAAATGTCACTAATGTTATAGGCAATGACAGGTTTACCACGCCTTAAAAACGTTCCCCTATTTTGGAGCTTTTTTACTCTAAAATGGGGCATTGATTTTCAAAATAAGCATCAAGGAACAGTATACAATTTGTGATTGAGTCCATAACCTTATGGGAAAAACGTTTACTGAGAAAACAAAGAGAGGAGTTGTTTTTTTCCATTGACTTCCATACATTTGGAATAAATCTATTTGATCTAAAGAACAGTATACATAATTAATGCAAGAAAGATGGAGGAAAAATGAAAGAGGGGGCTCTGCAGTGGTTCCCATGCAATGCAAATGTACTGTATTCATTGTGTAGAGAGCTTTGACTGTGACGTCATTTGGAACTAAATGGTTGTGGCCAGCTGCTCTTAAAAAAATCATTTTGCTTAATGCCATGATCGTTTGAAGCGGTCGACAAAACAGAAACATGAGCCAGTGGGCCTGCGGACCAATTCAAATCATTTCTAGTAGTTTAAGGTTTGCTCTGGGTTTGTTCTCTAGCCCCTCCCTGAAGGCTGAAACACAAGGGCTTGAACAGCATACTGTAATAGGCTTGTCTTGAGGAAGCAAATTTAAGAAACACGCCTGAAATCAAAGTCTGTATCTGGAGTTAAATCAATAAGCAATGTTGGCACCGGGTCCAAACTCTCTGTATCAGTCAGGCCTGAGACATCTTCATTCGCAAAGACAGGAGCTTGTCCCACTCTCTTATCAGGCACATCATATCAATGCAACATAAAGTACCAACTGACAAGGAGGAAAAAGGAAGCCGGGCACAGTAACCAGGTTTGCTTTCTGGGTGCAATTTTGGCTTTAATTTAGTTGTTTCTAGCATGTTTAAATTTTAAAAGTTTTTAAAAAACAATTCAGATGTTCTACTAGTCTGCCGATGTCATTCTCCTATAAAATCTCAGCAGAACTAGTCAATGGATTATTGACGTGAACGGAGTCTCGTTTCTCTTGTTTCTGGCTTTCAGAGAGAGAGTTAATTGTGTTCATCAATACTGATTGAACCACTGTTCGCCTGTCACAAAACGTTTGGACAGTGTGTCCCCATGGTTATAGTGGACAAACCACCATGCTGAGAGAGCAAAAATAAAAGAAATAGATGTTAACAATAAGCCCAAAGAAAATAATAATGGTAGCATGTTCACAGTAACTCTACAAACAGGGAGTAAACCTCATGAAGGAACACATGATAACATTACAGTCTTCATTACAGTTTTCTTGTTGCTCTTCCAACATGGTGACAGGTTTCTCATAATCTCTGGTAGCCAATCTCCAAACATTGTGTGCAGGTTGTGTTAGACTCTGTGATTCTATAAAGTACAGCATTCCTGTTGAACCTTGTGTCTTATTACTGTTGAGGTGTTTACATTGGTTGAGCCTTTGTAGAGAGTCACATTCACAGCTGATACACAGTGGACCAATTACTGCATCATCTATAAAAGAGGTGTGCGGAAGATCTTCTGCATCTGCCGGCTTCATCTGTCACAATATAAAAACAAAGCATTTCAGGGCAACTTCTGAGCTGTTTTAAGAGCCTTCAACTCGGTTGGGCTGTCAAGGCAATGTGTTCAGTCCTGTTCTCAAGGGCTTTACGTTCGCCACTTACATAATAACCTGAATGAAATGTTAATGCCAGCAAACTTAACATCGCAGCGAGTGCATTCTCTTTTGACAGAGGCAGCAGAGTAAGAGCCAGCGCATGACGCATCGACTGAAGTCCAGCCACAAACACCTAGTTGTAAAGCGGTTATCTGATTCTCCCCCACATGTAAACTTAACCTAGACATAATGACTTCAGCCCCATCCCTGTTTAACCCCTGCTGAAGGAGAATGATATCATTGTGGTATTTCTTGAGGATTGCCAAAGGCCGGTAGCGACTCGTGACATTCAGCCACTGCTGTTCAGTGCTGTTGCTCAACACAGGCAATTCAGAGTTAGAGAAGGGTGGGTCTCCACTTGAAGCCCTCTCCAGTGTGAGCGAGTGGACTGAAAGCTTATGGGCACTGGTCTGACTGAAGCCATGCAGGCCTGTTTTAACATGACTACTGGCTTGAGAGCCCATCACTGACAGGTCTAACTGGAGGATGACTGAGCAACAGACACATACTTTGCTGTATTTCAGAGCTAAAATAAGCAGTGGCATCAAATTCATGTGGAAGAAAAGGGGCGCAGGGGGGTACATCTGCCAGAACTATTGCATTTCATTGGCTTTATTCTGCGTCTGACACATCCTTTTCTGCTGTGTTTCTCTTGCCTCTTAATCTTGATGTTGATGTTCCTGTATCAAATTGCTTTTTTCCCTCTTTTGTAACCCACTATTTTGTGAAGTAGCTTGGTACACATTGGTTTTGTGTTTCAAAGCACTATATAAATAAAGCTGACTTGGCTTGGCTAAGCTCAGTTTATCCACCTCTTCATTTACAGAGAAGCAGCTTTTTTTTTTAGATAATGTAAATCTATGATGCAAATTCACAATATATTACCGTTATGTGAGATTAGGGTGATTCAGGGGATAATACATTAAAAGATACAAATAATTAAAAGTGTAGCCTAATTGTGTATTTGTTTAGGTTGTTCTGCCTTATAGCGATCTGCTTACCCACCATTTAATTCACCAGTATAGATTAGTTTTGCCTCATCAAAAGTATGATTAATTTGTGTGATTAATTGGAAACGCTAGCAGCATCACATCCCAGTGTCCAAGCCATACAGTGCCATGGAAAAACCTCAGCCATGCCCCATTAGGCATCAATGTGATGTAAGCCGTCTTAGTTGTCGGACACACACACACACACACCCATCGGAGCAAAGGTTTACCATAACGTTACACCGACTAATGCCCCAAAACACAGTGTATTCGCTACCAAAAAAAAAATCAGCCTTTACAACATAATTAGTTTTCATGAAGCAACCGCCCCCTCCTCCTCCCTTCATCCTCCGCCACACTGGTCTTTGGATGGATACGCTACCCCATCCACAGCCAACGCGTCATGTTTACCACTGCTCGCCTGTTTTATTCTGCATGTCAGACCGTGTTCATGTCCGAAATGTGGCGACTGTGCGCGTCCATAATGCAACACGCAACATTCGTAACCATTATGTAAGAAAAAAGAGCGTGACATTACCAGAGGCAGAGGCGCGGGGCGGGAGGCTCGAGTCCCTTGGGTGCGTACAAGAGGCTGGAGGCTATTTTGACCACACCAAGCTAGGGCTGTACGGCGTTTTCTGTTTTATGACAGCCACCTCGACTGAGCCCCACTGAAAATACAACCTCATATCCCCCGGTCCCAATTCAGGCAAGCTGTGTAGACGACACACTGATGCCGAAATGACAGAGACAGCAAGCAGCAGCCTGCAAAGACAGGGAGGTTTGACATTCCCCATCATGAGCTGCGGACACTCAGCCTTCACTGATAGGTGAGAGTTAACATGCAGTGGTCAGCAAGAACACGCTATAATAGTGTGAAGGAAAACGTCTTTACCTCCGCTGTTGCTTGAATCCACTCCTCAGCGAGCTGCTCCCGCTAAACGTCTTTTTTTTCCTGACGAGGAAGGTTAGGCAAATCACCCCCAGTCCAAAACTCAGGCGTTATTTTACCGCATGGAAACGCTACCGTGCGCAGTCGAACGCACCACGTATCCTGGTGCGTCTACGCCGCTCAAATCTGTAATATTCTGTCAAGATAATCCAATTTTCGCTCTATCTGTCTTTTTTTTCTCCGAGGCTGTGTTTTGACTCTTCCCGTCACGTCGCCCTCCGACAGCTCGGCTCTGCCTTCTCTCTCTCTCACTCTCTCTCTCTCTCTCCCTTTTTTCCGCTTACAATCGGTGCAACCTCGCGTGCACTCGCATTGCGCGTCCACGTTGGCTACGCCGTAGGGTGGGAGTTGTGATGGAGGGAATTTGCAGGACTCTCTTGAGAAGAATTACTAAGAATTTGTCAGCGAATGGGCCGAACAGGTGACCGTAGCTACTGTTTTTTTTTTTTTTTTTTTTTTTTTTTTTTGTTTGTTTGTTTGTTTGTTTTTTAAAGATAATCATAATGTCATTCAGCGCATTACTGAAAATATTATGGGGTGTGACTAAAATTTGCCCCCTCCCAACACACGCACATACACACACACACACGCATACACACACAAAACAGCTGCTTTGCTGATCCCTAACGAAATATGTATTGATATTCCTGTGATATTTCTATAGGAACTTGTAGTTGTTTTATTATAGTTGAGTTTATAGTGATTACAGTTTAATGTTTATAGTAGGCTGTTTTATGGTGTTTTTATCTTCTATCACTTAATAATCCCATGTAAATACCTAACATATGGCGCTTCGTACAGCTGCTATTTGTATTGTAAGTTTATTATAGCAACACTGGAGTTTGTTTTCATAGGGAAATGAAAGCATCTCAATTAAATCTGAGTCATCATGACACTAAAATAACACTAAGCATTTATGTATTTAGTGTTGGGTATATTTTGATCAAGTTACAACTGAATGTGGCACTATAGGAATGAGAGGTTTTTTTTTTTTTTTTTTTTTTTTTTTTTGTAGGAAAGATGCCATGTTCATGGGGAGACTTAATTTGAATTAACGACTAACAGGTTCTACTGTTAGGCATGTGTTGACAAGAAGGTGTTGTGCAAAGGATGCTTCCCTGTGAGTCAATATTCAAAATTTTGTATTATGTGTCTTGCTCTTGTTGAGCTTTTTCTTTTTCTTCTCCTTCTTCCCTTTCTTTCTTTACATCAACCTGCCAAGGGACTACAGTTGGAAATTAGCCTATGGCTACAAACTGGCATATTTACATGTAATTTTTTTTATTAATATGCACTGTCCCTTTTAAATAAATAAATAAATAAAATAAAATAAAACACAACATAGATGGCCACTGTCTATTCATGCTCACTGTCACTGTGGGGGCTTTTAGAGGAGCTGAACTCTTTTAAGGTGGTACCATTGTAGAAATAACTATACAGTGACTCTAAGGTGAATCTAATTAGAGAAGATTTAGCCGCAGATCTTCGAAACTGCTCCAGGGCTATTTACTCTCACAAGAGCAGGACAGACTATGCCTCTGCTGGCACCGGATTGACACTCATACATTCAACTGGGTAAAGGAAGAAAAAGATTGCTCTCCCCTGGTGGGTTTGAAAACATCCCAGCTGTTTTTCACAGGATCGGTTTCCAGCTAGGTGACATATTTACCAGCCAGACATTTTGAAAAGGAAATCCTCCCTTTGGCTCTGAAAGTTGGAATACTAGTCTGTGTCGAGGGGCCCTCAGTGTGCATATTCAGGCCAGAGTCGGTGTCCAAATTGACAGGCGCCTCACATAAAAATAGAGACACTAGCTGAGGGCAATGGGTGGGCAAAGGGAGACAATAGACTGGCAGGTTTTAAATAAAGGGGACTATAGCCAGGAGGATTTGACACAGGCCAACTGTCAACCAGAAAATCTAGAAGAGATGAAAAAACAGATTCAGAATGTCTCAAAAACAGGGATAGTAGCAATAAGGGGCCTCTGATTGTTTCAGTTCCTGTGGGCGCAGAAGAATTTCACACCTCAAATTAATAAATTCTGTTCAGGTGTTTTTGCTTCTCACTGTATATGACACTAAAGACGTCAAACACCTTAATCCAATCAAGGATGTGTTGCCACTTACAGAAGTCAAAGGTATTTTTCAACATGAATGAGCTAATGGTTGAATCTCAGCCCAAACTAAGATGGCATACTGTCTGACTGCCACCGGTGTCACTTCTTGGACGCAGCATCATTTCTAAATCCATTACAGATTTGCTTTAATGTGTCACCGGTTTCCAAACTGCAAGTCCAAAGAAACGAGTTGACTATTTGCTTATGTTACACAATTTTTATGAACCCGAAATTGTGCTGTCTACTATAGCCAAAAACAGAACTGCCTGAAAATAAGTTAAAGCTTACGTTTTTATAGAGCATATTCCTAGCCTTATATTTTTGTGACAGGGAGTACCATTGGACAAACTTGTAAAAGTGCAAGATGCCATTTTGCTACAGACAGTAACCCATAAAACACTGTTACCCACAAATCACAAACCTCTATCACCAGTGGGAAAAAGACTAAGTCAAAACATGGTATATAGCTGTACTGTGTATGGTCAACATGCAAAAATGTAGCCATTTAATTAGTAGCTGCACAAATACATTTAGAAAGCATCTGTTTTTGGTTCTGTGAACAGCAGCTTTACTGGACAGCAGTTTCTATACCCTGATTATTTATACAGTTAAATAGTTCAGATTTATTTATTTTTTTTATGAAATAAGCCACTTTTCCGCTGCATGGCATAGCTCAACTTGACTTTTTTGCTTTTCTATCAGACAAAAGTTGTGAATAATACTTGTTAATTTATTCAGTATCACCTCTGTTGAAGTTCCAGGCGAGCTGAGGCAATACTGAAAGGTGACATGAAAGCACTGCAGACCACTGACTGGTCAGAGAGAAACTGAACAGCTTTATGTACAACCAGGAAATGCTAAAGCGAGATTTGTGAAGCTTGTTTCATAGTTGATAATCTAGTTATGTTAAAAATAAAAATCCGCAAATCTCTTAGTTACACTAATGTTGTTCATTTGAAGCAGCCATTTCGAGTTGGTGTTGTTATTTTAACGTACAATAAGTTTGGAATGAGCTGCAGTCAATGAGTGGAACCACGATAAACACCCCCTGAGGATGGCACGATTCATTCTGAAAGAGCTGTAGCCAATTAGGAAACTCCAACACTCAGCTAACCAATGTTGTAACTTAATCACTCAGTCACTGAGTAACTTCATCACTCAGTTGGTGACGGACATTTGTGGTGTAGAGCTGGCCCCACTGTTGCGGTCCAGCCACAAACAGACTCCCTGCGAAGGAAACAGCAACCATATTAGATGTTTACTGACACTCTCAAAGAAAGAACGCTGGATGTTTGGCTTAAAGCGTAACTAAACCCCAAACCCAAATCTCTGTGAAGCCTGACCTATAATAATGAAAAGGTGGGTGCCTGATCTTGTTTATCTATTTTATACTTTTGATGGAACTGAACTTTGAATGCAAACAGAGCAGATAATGCTTTAAGTCCCTGTACCCCCTGTACCCCCCTTTTTTTTTATTACAGTTAATCACAATTATCCCAATTTAAATAAGAAAATAACAAGCAAAGAGTCATTTAGGGGCGTCTCTGAGTACTTACAAAAGCACTATATAAATTTGATTTATTATTATTATTATTATTATTATTATTATTACTCCTTACCGCAGCAGCATGGGTTCAAATCCGAGCCCTGGCCATTTGCGTCATGTCACCCTCTCTCTCTCTCCCTTGCCTTTCCTGTCTCTCTCCATTGTGACTATCAAATAAAACAGAAACGCCAAAAAATCATCCTCAACATATTTTAAGAGCTGTTAATTTTTCTCAAAAAAATTGTTACCAGAACTAGTTGCTTTCATACTGGCATAATCCATTTTGTCTGCGTTGGTCTATGTGCTGTTTTATTGTGGGAGCTGTTTAGCCATACTATGGAAGTAAATGGAGAGACACCAATGCATGGCTGTAAATCATGAACCCAGTATCGCCTGAGGAATTGTATCCTGAGTTAAGTGCTTTATCCCATCCTTAGTGAGAATTGAAGCTTATTTTACCATTGCACACATTATGTCACTTTGGATAAGCTTGTCACATAAATGTATGTAAGATGTAAAAGTAAAATGTTATTTGGGAGAGTTTGGCGGTGTGAGCGAGTGTGTAAATGTTTGGCTGGTGTCTGGGGGTGTGCCTTCTCCTCAGGGTGATGGGTGGCTGGCCAGGCCAGCCTCCAATATTTCACCTGAGGTCCAAGGCACCCGCTGCCACTGCATTAAGTTTTATAGAGGCCAATAAAAAGCCCTTTAGAGTGGGCCTCCATCACTGGCAGCTAAATAACAATTACAACATAACCCCCTTTAGTGATACCAAACAATTAAAGGCCAGAGGAGTTTGGACAGCTCCCATCCATCACTTAGCTTTAAGCCTCTGTGTCAAAACAATGTGGCTATTTGTTGAAAAGTGTTACTCCTGAAAAGTAATAGAATGGATCATTTGGTTGCTGCTCAAATGTTAAAATTTCAACACAGAGTGAGAACAATGTGAGGCTTGTGTCAGCGGCCTTAAAAAGATAAATATA
Organism: Myripristis murdjan; assembly: GCF_902150065.1. NCBI lineage: Eukaryota > Metazoa > Chordata > Actinopteri > Holocentriformes > Holocentridae > Myripristis > Myripristis murdjan. The sequence continues at coordinate 12,399,976 of NC_043985.1, read as the reverse complement.
CCAAAGCAGCTATAAACACATTCTTCAGGCAGATCCAGGAGGATCCGTGAGCCAACTTTATAGCGGACATAGGGGCCAGCTAAACAAATCAAAATACCATGTATAACATGTCTCTGAGTGGTGTTATGAGTTGTTTATTGGAGTGTTGCAGCTGCAGCTCTGTCCTTCCTGCGCTGATCCTGAGAGAACAATGTGAGGATATGATTATTTTTGATAATCCTGAGGTAAGCTGCCAGGCTTTGGCAACCTTGGCATGTATAACTGAGTGAAAACCTGAGACTAAAAACAAAGCATTCAGTTTCACAATGCTTTCACATCCATCTGGGCCAATTTACACATCACTACATAAATGTCATAATTGAATATCTGGAAAATAGAAACAGTTTTATCATCTTAACAACCAAAAAAAAAAAAAGTGCAATTTTGTCAGAGCATGTGTCACTTTTTTCAACTGTTGGAACAGACAAAATTTACAAATGCTTAGGAACATGTCAAATCAGTAAGCAAAGGATGGATGAAGGCGTGTGTGTAGAGCTGGCCCAGCTGTGTGTGTGTGTGTGTGTGTGTGTGTGTGTGTGTGTGAGTGTGTGTGTGTCAATATGAGAAACTACAAGGTTTGTACTAATCTTTCCTGTCATTTTCTTACAGAGTTACTTACTTACTTACTTATGTCGTTTGATCTCTGCTGTTTACCTGTACATATAATGGAAATGTTTGATTTTAAAGTAATAATACGTAACATTTTTCTAAAAACAAATGCATATTTTGCAAATTTGTATCAATAAAACACAACTGTGATTGAGCCAGTGTTGGGGAAAATCATACTAACACTTTCCAGTTGTGTAGTCCTAGGTGTCATTTGTGTGTATGTAACAGTGATTATGTTTTATGTTCTTCTGTCATCTGTTTGTATGTGACACCTTGTATGTTTTTATGTTCTTATGTGTCTTATGTGTCATTTGTTTGTAAGTGACACCTTGTATGTTTTCTGTTCTTATGTGTTATTTGTTTGTAAGTAACACCTTGTATGTTTTATGTTCTTATGTGTCATTTCCTTGTATGTGACACCATGTATGTCTTATGTTCTTATGTGGTTTTTTGTTCATTTTGTGTTATTTGTTTGTTTGGTTTTTTGTCTTTTAACTTGTACAGCACTTTGGTTCAACTTTGTTGTTTTTAAATGTGCTATATAAATAAAGTGGTATGGTATGGTATGGTAGTCCAGTGTAGTAATCTGTGTATTAAACTATTCAAAACTATTGTAAGTACACAATATTAATATGTTAGCGCTTTATTACAATCTCCCTAATACAAAATGACAGTAGTCAGTTTTAATAAAGCCATTTTGATGATATCTCACATTGTATCTTCATGGTAATATTGTATACTTAAAATATATTTCCATAGGTTCATACACTAGAATAAAGCCATTGTAAAGTGCTACCAAGTTTCTTTTTTGTCAATTCTTATTTTGATGTGTGTCAGGTTTCTTTTTTGGAAGAGCCCTGCAACTTTTAGAGTATTTTTGCATCCCTCACTTAAAAAACTTGCCATAGCAGTATGACTTTTTAAAAGTGGCATCAGTGACTGCTTTAAAATACAATAGGAGACTAGGCTTGATTAATGGGTGATCTCAGTGTATTGCATAGACATCAGCGATGAGCGCCTAGCACCAAAGAGGGAGATAAATCAAACAAATGAGGCTCTTGCAGACAATCACTTTAAGTCACTTATGTGTGTGCTACTTTTTTTTTTTTTTTTTTTTTTTTTTTGAATCCTTTTAGGGAAATTGTATTTTCATGTACTTGTGAGATGCTTGCCTGAGCAATTTTGTTCTTAATTTTAATTGTGAGCTTAATCGTTCCAGAGCAAACTATTCAAAATAATGTTGAGTTGAAAGTACATTTAGAAGGATGGAATCAGAGCACAGTATTGTTGTCCTCTAAATTTGAGCACATATTTTTCTGTTCAGGAAGTAGACCTATGCTTATAAGCAGATGAATGTGTCACCTTGTCTTGTCAATTAAAAAAAAAAAAAAAAAAAAAAAAAGAATGATTCCCATAGCAGATTTGTCTGGAGATACCTTACGTGCGGCCTCAACGTTAATGCAATGTCGCCCCCTGCTGGTAAAAACAAGGAAACGCATGCGTAGTTCATTTTCATGTCTGTCTCCTACCACAATAGGGTCCGTGATTTAATTTGACTCAAATATGACGGCAACGACCAGACGAAACGAAAATTTAGATTGTACTTGATAGATTTGAATACCTTATTTATTTTACGATGCCAATTAAAACGCAAGATGAATCTGTCAGTTCTCTGATAGACTGTCGATAGGGAATACTTCCTTTTTCTTGAAGCTGTTATTATTATTATTGATGTTGGCAAACCGTAGTTGATACGATATTGCTATTTATTCATTCATTCATTCTTTATTTATGTTTTGTTTATTATTACTGTTGGTCTGTAAGCCCACTGTAACACGGCCCATCACGCAATGCAGAGCTATTTTATTCCACAACGCCAGGGGGCGCGCTAATGCTGGATTTGAGACGTCATCAACCAGCGCCCACAAGCAACAGAGGAGGCGAAAATAGTTGTGCGGTAAGCTGGTTATTCTTAATTTTTTAATAAATAGAAGCGTCTTATCTAACTGTGCGATGTTCAGACTATAACATTATGTATGAAGTTAGCAAATGAAAAGCGAATAATTGTCGTTGAAGCTTGAACTGGATCACACGCAGCGATTGCTAAAATTTTGCTGCTTCATTCATGTTCACTGGTTAGCCGTGTAGCTAGGTAGCTAGGCCGGCTGTCTTTTCTTGATGTGACTGAGAATGACCCTAAGGATATGTGAAATAACATCACATTTATAGTAACCCATCATCATCGTCACATTAACCCGTCTAACATTAATAAACGTTAAAAAAAAGTGCTTGTTTTTAGTTAACAGTTAGTTATGTCTCTTTCACTTTCACTTCTCCTGTCGCAAACAACCATGCAAACGACTAAAAGAAAGTGAAAAGACTAAAGCAATTTATCTCCAGTAACGTTGTGTCGGTCTACTGTAAGCCCAGGTGTGCAAGCTGAACCTGACTCACATTGTTTTGTGTTTGTTCTCCAACGACAGGGTTTGACTCTATTCTGCAGAAATGGTGAGTTTCTTTGTCCGACTTGATTGGTGAATGTTGACTTGTTTGTGTACTCATCATGTGCAGTTTGAGTTTACAAGGAGGGTCAGGTAAAAAAGAGACTCCAAGGCTGATGAATCATTGGACACCTGCTCCGTTTCACTGCGTTATGGACCAGTGTGCTTCAGGGGACATGCTTATTTCCTTTTTGGCAATATGAAAAAGAAAAACAGAAACTTGAATTTTCAGATTGGTTTCTTGTATGCTTTAATGTAACAAATTGTTTGGAACATGCATTTCAGTAATATATAGTGTTGCCTAGTCTGACGGTAAAAAGAAGTGATGTTTCATTTTATTTAGACATATTTTATCAGGTTGATTGGTGTGCTGGTGTGGGAATTGTTTTATGTTTCTAGGTCATATTCATTGTTTTACCCTATTTTAATTTTATTCTTATGGTGTATGGTTATATGATCTGTTTCTCAGTCCCGTCGATATGATTCCCGAACAACCATCTTCTCACCAGAGGGTAAGAAGTTGCTTCTTGAATAGGATAAATGATGAGGCTGCAGAACAGTGTTGGAAATCAAGGCATATACTGTGTACTAACAGGCATTTCTTTACACTGGGTTTCCAGTTTTGTAAGACTCTCTGGGGTGTGCACATTCACCTAAGGAATCATTAGATGTAAATTCCTTGCCTTATTTGTTAACCTACCTTTTCATTATCATGGAATGTCTGCATCACTTTTCACACTGGAATGTGTCATTATATATATATTTTTAAATCAAATATTAATTCTGGATGCTTACTCTATGTATTTGAATCATGTACAACACGTGTTCTCGGCTGACAGTGCTGTTGTGGTTGGCAGGGCGTCTGTACCAGGTGGAGTACGCCATGGAAGCCATTGGCCACGCCGGCACCTGCCTGGGAATTTTAGCCAATGATGGAGTGCTGCTGGCCGCTGAGAGGAGGAACATCCACAAACTCCTGGATGAAGTCTTTTTCTCAGAAAAAATTTACAAGTTAAATGAGTGAGTTGCTGCCATCTTGTATTTCATATCACAATGTAGCACCGGCAAGAAAGTAAGAAATCTCAGCACCTGGCAAAGTATTTGCTGACTCATTGGTATTTGTGCTCTACAGCTACAGACGTTGTACATTTTGTACCTTAAAAGGCAAATATGCCAAGTGTGGATTGTTAACTATGCACATTATCAGATACACAGATGGGAAAGCATTGCCCTTGTTTCATCGTTTCGATGGCATTGTTTGTGCACCACAGGCCTCAAACTGTACTTCCCATTGTGTTGCAGAGATATGGCGTGTAGTGTGGCAGGAATTACATCAGATGCCAACGTACTGACCAACGAACTGAGGCTTATAGCACAGAGGTGAGCTCAGAGGTGGAAACTCTCTGTTTGGGAATGAAGCTTTCTTTTAACCTCCTGAGACCTGAGTCCAAGTCAGAGTTCTTATGTTTAACTACTGTGTTAAAGGCGTCTGAATGCAGCCTTTCACAAGCATTTAACTTTTTCAGAAGCCTGGGGGGAAAGGCAATGAGCAAGAAATCACAAGAAATTAATAAAAGGTTACAAGTAAATAACCTGGAAATCAGTGTAAAAAGAGAGAGAGAGCTCTTAGAAAATTACCCAAAAGGAGGGAAAATGTCTAGAAAAGTCTTTGTAATTTTTATAATTATATACTTAAAAATATGTTGCAGGAATTTTTTTTAGCTAATTTTCTTGTCATTTTCTTTTTCTTTCTTTCTTATTTTCTTGTAACTTTACTAATTTCTTGGAATTTTTTTGGTCTTATTCACTGCCTCTTTTCCCTTTTTTTTTTTTTTTTTTTTTTTTAAAGAAATCAAGCCAATTCGCTGTCAAGCACCTTTCACAAACATTTAAACAAGAAATCTGATGTGACTCCCTGTGTCATTGCTTCTCTCTCAGGTACTTGCTGCAGTACCAGGAGCCAATCCCCTGCGAGCAGCTGGTCACAGCTTTGTGTGACATCAAACAGGCCTACACCCAGTTCGGAGGTATGGGGCAGTATCATGCAGCTACTGTATTCATTCTGTTTTAGCCAAGGCATCTATTTGCATGCAAAAGTTGTACGATGAGGAACACAAACATACATGGTGGCCAAATTGTGTCTTGAATTGTGTATGAAAATTTTGCTTGGAGGAATGCCTAATGCATAAAATTGAAATATATTTAGCTTGATATTACAGTCAAGATTATTGATCCTGATAATTGGTCTTGCACATTTAAGGAAATGATTTTACTTACTATATCAAAATTTTTACAAGATTCAATTTGAGTTTAAGGATTTTGAAGTTTGCAACCCTTAAAATGTCGACAGGCACTGCAGCCGACATAGTGTATAGAAGTCAGTCTTAGGAGAACTATGTGTGTATTTTAACAGGAAAGCGTCCATTCGGAGTGTCCCTGCTCTACATGGGCTGGGATAAGCACTATGGTTTCCAGCTCTACCAGAGCGACCCCAGCGGCAACTACGGAGGCTGGAAGGCAACCTGCATCGGCAACAACAGTGCTGTGAGTCATGCAGGAGTGCTGTGAGGCTCATTGGCTAGAAATAAGAAAAATAAAACTTCAAACAATCAAACAGCACCAGAGACTTTGTGTAAATCACCAGTCTGAGATTTTAAACAGTGGTAATGTATTTTAGGCTGGAATTTTCCTTTAAGTTTGGATAATGAATCATTATTTTAATGCTGTTCTATGGACGGATGATTCTCAATGTGTCAGGAGTTGCAAAGAGTACATTACGTTTCATTTTATTTGTGCTTGTTTTAATGAACTGTGTTCACTGTGTTCATTGCCACTGTGCCATTCCATACCATGACAGTAGGGGGAGCAGATTCACAATATCCTGTAGTGATTATGAATGGACTGAACTCTCACAATGAAGGGACAGGATTTGACCTATTTACAAGCTGACTCTTGGTGCAGCTAATTGTGTAATGGCCAACGCATGGTTGGCTCTGCACATCTTGTGTTTTTTCAGGCACATGGACAGACAGGATTGTGTGTAAAAGAAGCTCCCTATGTGCCCTTTTTGAAAATTTCTCTTTCACAGGAGGACAGTGGCCAGACATTTTTGTCCAAAGGCTCTTACAGTACATTTTTAGTATGGTGGCTCCAGGGTGGGACAGTGGTTTGCCCTCTTATAACAGGATGAAATGACATATAAATACATTCTTCACAAATTAGCATAAGTTTTAAACCTGTCTCATTCATCGCACAACAGTCACCATGTCTGTTGTTATAAGAGAGTGATTGTTGTTATTATTATCTTTCTCCCTCCCAGGCAGCTGTCTCCATGCTGAAGCAGGACTATAAGGAGGGAGAGATGGCACTTTCCTCAGCCCTCGCCCTCGCCATCAAAGTCCTCAACAAAACCATGGATGTCAGCAAGTTGTCTGCAGAGAAAGGTGAGGGTATGACTCAGTTTGCTAGTGAGTGTGAGTGACCATTTAGTGCTGAATTGAGAGTGAGACTCAGATAGTGTCACTGTAAGGATATGGGTCTTCCAAAATAACAAATAAATAATAATAATAATAAAATTACAAAATGATTAATAGTAAAGAAAGTAAGAAATAAAGAAAAAAAGGAAAATGTCAAAAATAAAAACACTGCAAACAGTTGTTTGGGCTGTACCCAGTTTTACTTGTTTAATTCTGTATGATGACAAACTGCTGCATCACCCCTTGGACATTTTCAAGAGATGCTTATAAATCACCTACTGCGACTCTAAGTCAGCTCTTGGTGCATTTAAACCACATGATTAGCAATGTGTAGTGTATATCAGGCTTTGACATGATAATGTAACCTCACTGGAGTGACAGACAGTAAGTGCAAGTATTATTCACCACTTAATACATCATACTTCCCTGCAGTAAGTTTCATTGTTGAAGTTTCAAAATCTCTGTCACCAAATGCTGTTACAACCAACAATTCTGATCCATGTTATTACTGACTTGTGTCTTGCCTCCAGAACAGGTGCCACAATGAGCAACAGGCCTGACAAATATTATGTGGCTGTAATTCACAGGAATCTAAACAATGAATTACAGACATTTCTTCACTGTCTGTATCTACTCAGCACTGACCACATTTTGAAAATGGCTTTATTAAATGTGAGGTAGCACCACGACCTCCAGAGTCACTGTAATTTTGAATTGATTCTGCTGAGACTTGGTTAGATAGTAATGGCAGCACTGTACTAATTGAGCCTGTGCCTCCAGACCTGACATTTCTGCACTCTATCAGACTTAACAGGAGGAGGTGGTGTAGCTGCCCTTTTCTCAGACTAATATAACTCCAAGAGAATTTCCCTTGGGGAATTTGCAACTTCAGAATACCATGTCATGTCTAAAAAGTTCTCCTCCTGTGCTGTAACTCGATGTCTGTCAACTACCAGGATATAAAAATGGGTTTTATGATGCAGTATCTGCATTACGTGGATCATGTAATCCTATCTGGAGACTTTAGTACTCCTGCTCATTATTAAAAGACTTGAAGACTTATTAAAAGACAAGCGTTTGACCTCAGTCAAGGATGTTGCAATGTCTGCATTTTTTAAAAATCTGTTTCTCCAGAGAAATTAAAGGGGGATAGCACTATACACATTCACATTGGTAACATTGCTGAAATACTTGCTGCCACTGTCCACTGTGTCCTCTGCTCACGATCTTCAGCTCAACTCCATCTTTATTGTACCATAAAGTGCAACTGGTTATATAACAAGTCAAGGTCATTGTGATACATTAGCAGGCACAAACATACATTAAATGACAGAGACTTACAGTAGATAAAAATCTGCATTAAATAAAACCTTGCAAAACAGCCAGAGTAATACAAAATGACCCAAGAGCCATAAGTACCCTAACGATTCTTTCACAAATGTTAAACCATCTTGTATCTGCTTATCTATCTTTTTTTTTTTTTTAATTTGTTTTTGTATATCCTGTGTGTGCCGTGACAGATTTTTAAGAACTTGTTTTTGTATAGCCTGTGTGTGCCTTGGATGTCTGTTCACAGTGTGCTTTTTTGAAAAGCACATTGTGATCCCTGGAATTGTGTTTTATAAATAAATTGGCTTAGCTCAACTGGGCTTGACAAATGGCTCTGCACTGCAGCTGATGCCGTGCTGCTGTTAGAGTGACATGCAAATGGGTCAAAGTCAAGTACAACTTATATAGGAACCACTTCAAACATTTTGTATGACTCAACAAAGCCAACCGCCCACAGATGCTCAGTGATCAAGAGTCACTAATGTACAGCCAGCAGCCTGAGGTCAGTTTGTATCTGTCTGTCTGACATGTTCCTCCCATAGGCGTGTGGCTGACTGATTCTGTGTGTTTTGTTTCAGTGGAGATCGCCACCTTGACCCGTGAGAATGGCAAGACCTGCATCAAGGTGCTGAAGCTGAAGGAAGTGGAGGAGCTGATCAAGAAGCATGAAGCAGAGGAGGCCAAAGCCGAGAAAGACAAGAAGGAGAAGGAACAGAAAGAGAAGGACAAATAGTCGCCCCCCCATCTGAGTTTTGTGTGTGTGTGAGATTGTATGTGTGTATGGATGGATGGATGAAAAAATCCAGTCGTCTTGTATCTTTGCAGTTATGTTGTTTCTTAAAATAAACCCAAATGATAAATCATGGACTGTTGCTTTTGTTTTATTTGGCCGTTGCCTTCATCAGTTTCACACTGACTTCACTTAATTTCAGTGCACTTCCATATTCCTTGTTGGTGTATTGTAATCGTGCTTGACAATAGCATGATCTAAACCACAGAAAATGAACACTGTTTTTTACAATTACATTACATTATATTACATTATATTATATTACATTATAGCACATTATGCCAAAAATAATGCAACTTAACAAATCTGGGCATTTACACTAGATGATAATCAATTAATATAGATATTTAGAAATGAATCAACATAGATGTACAGCTTTCATGTGAATTGATATGATAGGTCTGTTTCCTGGAAAGAGCGGATAAGCACAATGTATTCTGCACTCAGGTTAAAATACATATTTCTGCTGGTAAGTGGTATGGTAGTTAAAACATCACAATTTGACTTGAGCACTTTGGATATGTTGGTTAATTCAGCTTGATTTTGATTTGAGTTGATTTGGAGAATAGTGAAAATAATAATCCACACAGAAAACATGCAGAGTGCCCTGTCACTATTACATTAAAATCCCAAGGACTTGCAGAACACAAAAGGCTATATGATGTAACTATGCCTTGTGCTATAAGTTACACTATACTTTTTGTACAGATACACTGTTCATCAGCACTGACAAAATTCAGTTATTTAAATGTTCCATATTAACAAGATCAGGATTTCTCAAAGTTTCATATTCTGGATGCCTAAAATGACACACAGTAGATTAAGTTTTAGACCCTTTATTTTAAGTGGTTGTGCACTAGACCCTTACATGAAAAAAACTGACACAAATTGATTTGTATTGGAAACTACTGGCGGATTTTTTTTTTTTTTTTTTTTTTATTTTGTAGCCCAGCCATGTAGGCTTATCTGGAATACTAGATATTGCTTGTAATTCATTTAGTCTGGACCAAAGCAATTTCTGGTAAATGAAATTATAATAAAATTAAACTATTTTTCATTGCTGAGGATGGTTGCACACCATGCAGCCATCAAGATATTTTGGTTCAGTATATAGCATTTTCATCATAACCAACTTTTTAACAGAGTACACAAATGTGAGGGGTCACTCACAGTTTCATGACCTCATCTTAAGTGGTACATGAGATATACCTGTTTGAATTCCACATCCTGCTAACAGGTGAACACACAGACAGGTTTGGCTCTGTATTTTTTCTGTTCACTGCCCAAGACTACTTATGGAAATGAGCTTGTAGCTAAATCTGGTACAAAGTGTCTTTTCTCTTTGTTTGAGTTTAATGTGTTTTGTACATGCTCCTTGATATAAATAAATTGCACATGGTCCTTAATAAAAAATCAATTTAATAAATTTAACTAAACTAATTAATACTATGAAAAAGATTAACACTGGTCTGAATTCTCTCATTATTCCCTTTGCCTTCCATCTATTCGTCTATCAGTTCTGCCTCTTCTAACACCTGTACCATTGTTTCACTGAAATACTATGCAAGTGTGAAAAATTGTCATGTTAGCTACCTTCACAGAAATCCTCACCACGTTATCAAGGCTATTGTGTTAATGGCTTTGTCTGAAATGTCATACTATATACTATCAATAAGATGATGTAGAGAAGAAATACCTTATAAAGACAACACAGTACATGATGCTAAGTCATTATCTGTAGTCATATGTTGTGCTTGGACTCTTAGAAAACAAGTAGTAGGGTATTCACTTTCAGTCTCAATTATGTAACAGAAAGCAAAGAAAAACCTTGTAGAGGCAATAGATAGACACATTGTACAGTCTAGCTGTTTTTTATGCTTCAGTGAAATCTGAAGTGGCAGATGTGTTTTAAAAGCATGGTTTGCTGCAGTGATAAGTCCCCTTTTAGAAAGGATTAGCCACTTACTGGCTGGTTTTAACTCTGCCAAGCGGATGCACACACAGGCAGTTCTGAGAAATGCTGTGCCGTGCTGCTGATGTGGTAACCAGTTATCAGCCTCAATCTGAGGTGGGTTTATGTAAGGATATGTAAGGTAAAGATTAAGGTCAAGAGAGGACTATCTACCTCTCATTTCTGGTCCAGGGGATTAGTCGCACAGCTTGAACTCCTCACTTCAGGTCTCGCATGTCCTGGAGTTGTGACAGCAGATAGAGGGAGAGAAGAGGACATTGGAAACTGGGGGGTACCTTCAGACAAAAGACACTGGACCATGCAAAAGCCTTGGTTACACTCACTGAGTTTATGCCCAGTGTGACCTAGATTCAAAGCCTGATTTGAATCTAGGTGAGGCAGGGTTGGGAGGGGCTTTTGGGCTCGGTGGTCGGTTCAGATTATACTGTAGTTTGAGCGGGCCCAAAACCGCAGACTGGTTCAACAGGATTTTTTCAAACATGTTAGAGTTTGTTGGGCTCCCGCAGTGTGAGGTGGTACAACACTCAAGACTCACATCTTCTAAGAGGGCCCAAAATTTCTAGTAGCGCCCCTGACCGCTGACAGTGGGGGTCGACCCTTTGTTCACAAGGTCCTACGTTCCCACAAAGTCATTTTTGTGGGAACATAGGAAACAGACTGAAAACAGTTCCATCTTCCCTAAATCATATGTCTATACGTCTCCTGGTATGTTGACAACTTATTTTAAGTGGCTTCAAAGTTAGCAAATACATTTCTTTTTCATATTTAATGACAATGTCACACATCTCTTGGTTTCAACACTTAAACTTAAACATCACTCTTACACTGAGTGAAATATTCAAACCCAAGATGCCATTGTTTTATGGCTGCAGCATGTCACATAGGAAATAACTCTAACCCTAACCCTAACCCATAGAAGATGTCTTGCATATCATTTTATACACATTTCCCTGTGATTCAGAGGGATTTATTTGGCATCTTTGAAGACCTTAGAATCTCCCTTAGAATTTTAAATAAAGTTCTCTGGGTTTGAGCCCATGCAGAAAGGACAAACACAGTAACAATTTTTCGAGCAGCTTGTCTGTAAACACTGTTAAGGCTACTGGAAAATGCAAAGTATGTCACAAAATTAAAGAGTTTTAGTTCATTATAACAAACGTTTTGCCCTCATGTGCTTCGTCAGTGTGAAGTGGAGAGCATAAAACAACCACTAGAGAGCCACAGGAGGTATACATCATGATTGTGAACACCTATGGCAGGAGGCACCTGCGCTTGAAACAAAAACAATTTCAAGAAGATGTTGTGCGAAATAACTGAAAAAGATATTATATCATAGTGGTTATGCAACATATCACAAGACAGGATTCAAAAAAGAAACATAGATCCTCAGATACAGATTTGATTATAGATTACATCAGAGAAAGGAAGCTAGTTCAAAGTGCTCCTTAAGTCCTGTAGGAGAGAGTTTCAAGCCTTAAAACGCAGCAAGTTAGTTAACTTAGTCGGTAGTTAAGTAGGTAAGTAAGTTAGAGATTAATTTACTGCAGCTTTTGAGGTGTGCTTTTTTTGTTTGGTGGTGAAATCGCCTCAATAGGTTAGATGGCTTAGACAGAGGTCAGGTTAGACAGAGAGATGAATGCCCCAGCCTTTCACTAAATGGTTTTTCCTCATTCAGTTGGAGGCAACAACAGCTTAAAGATGAATTGACAACAACCCTAGGTGGCCAATTTAGCAGTGTTCAGTGTGTCTTGGCCCAGACGCTGAGAATAGATCTCTGGATCAACTGACTAGGGAGGCTGTGGCGTTGGCAAGACGCCAGCAGTGAGCTGTAATGTGCCATCAGCGAGCTGTAATGTGCCATCAGCTGAACTGATTTGGAGATTAGCAGCTGAGTCAGCGGTAGAGGTCAGCAGGCACAGAGCTTTCCAGAATCTGTATTTATTCTTGAGTAAGAAAGAAAAAAAGACCAGGCAACTTCACTTCCTCAAATTAGCCTCATCTTTCTCTGCTCGACTTCTCTATTTATATTACTAGTACTTGTATCTGGTAGCGGTTGCCCATTTTGTTCTCTTTTCTGTCTCATGTTGAGCTTGCTACTTTTTTTTTTTTGGAGGTCTCACTTAGGGTTTTTCCACCACTTTTATCTTCCTGGCTTTCTTTTGCTACTGTTTTCAGTGCTTTGCTGTAAAACAAATTTTCTTTAGTATTTACAGAAGCAAACTATCCCAGGCGGCGGTCTACCCTGGGAAAGGCTTATAGGTTTATAGTTATGTAATGCTGGGCCCTTCAAGAACAAAAAAAGATCCATACAAGAACACAAGATACGTAACATTTTTTTATTGTTTTTACCCCACCCAAGACAAAAAAAAAATCTCCAAAGTATACAAGTGTGTACTGTATTGTCATTAAATGGCTGCCAACTATGTCACTGAACAAAAAAGTCTAAGCTATCACAAAGAACAGTTGAGAAATATACATAAAAATATACCTCTGAGAAAATTAAAATCTTGACATTTCCCAATAGCATACAGTCAGGGCTCAATCAGTAGCAATGAAGACTCATAATATCTATACACATGCAAAAAGATAAAGCCCACCCTCCCATACAGAACAGATCAGTGTTTCTCTGAGGTGTAAAGCTCTCAGTATGGCTGGCATGGGGAATGTTGATTGATATTGCTTTTATATACTAGTTCAGGTTGCTAAGAGTATTTAAGCCAGTTGAATTTCAAAGTAAGGATGACAGCATGTTTCAGACAGAATGCATTCTTTGGCGTTTTGTTCAGTCTCCTAAAGACAGCAAAATTTAAAAACCTGGAGATGCCAGGCACATTCACGCAGGATCCCTCCTGTATTTTCCTCCTCTATTTGCATATAAACAACCTGTAGTGCTCTTGTATCCCTCCGCCAATAATGTGTTTATTTCCCCACATAGCACGAGTCTGGATCTGCATGGGAAGAAATGTGGAAAATGGACACATTCCTCAGTAAGACTTGAGTAAAAATAACATTGCACTCTTCTCTTAGGCACAAAAAGCCCCATTTTAATTGAGCTTTCAACTGGCGCAGGGCAGTTCTGCTGCTGTACATCTGGGCTCTAGTCTACAGGGCTGGCACACCCGTATGGGAAGAAGCTACGCTTGATTCAGACAAAGATACACTGGCTGTACCTCTGTACTTTTTATTGCTATGTACGCAAAACTGCAACAAGGGGAGATTCTCTTTTAACCTGACCAGCTTACATTACTCACGTTATGACCTTTGAAAAAAAAAAGAACTCATACAAACACTTGTTTCTGTGTGTGACATGCAAGCCAAGTGAACTGAAATGGGAAAACAAAACAACAGCTCCCCAGTGACTCACACACACACCATCAGCACGACAGGGTAATTGCTGGTGGTGTTAGGAGAGGGAGAGAAAGCATCGGTCTCCGAGAGCTGGCAGCTACCCTGTTGCGGCATTCAACACAAAGATTGCATCTTTGCTGTGACATGTCAACAGAGACCAACAAGATATTTCTAAATCAGCCTGGTTATTCTCATTAGCTCATTTCAGGTGATAAGAAAAACAGAAGAAAAAAAACAAAAAAACAAAAAAACAAAACAATGCAGGCTTAAAACACACCCAGTGAGTGGCCTGTGCTGGAATGATGCCTTGACATATTTCAATGAGCTGTGATTGATTTTTTTTACATAGCTTAAATGCACATGAATGTTAAATGTAACAGGTCAGCCTTTCACCCGTTTATACTGTAAAGCAAAACATTATCTTGTTGACCAAACCAAGCCCATGATATAACATCTCCTGGAAGATAATTCCCTCATTCTACACCCAAAACATAACTACAACTATCGACACAGCTTGCCTTGTATAGAACGTACACTGACAAACCAAAGTCTCTTTGCATAACAGGTGGAAGCTGTCAGGACAGATATGCTGAGTTTCACAAAAACACAACCTTCTCCAGAATGTCCTGTTGAGGGCAGCAGGGACAAATAATGTGACCAAGAGAGGAAAGATGGCAAAAACAAAATAATCAATCCAAATCCCATGATGGGATGACTTAGTTCAAGCTACGCCCCTGTCTGCTCACCAATTTGCAGCTGTCATAAGGGAGGAGAAGTGAAGGGAGAGGAGGGGGGTGCCTGCATCACATGGAGATGCTACCATCCGCCAGACACCCCCATGTAGTCTGCAAAACACCTCCCAGTCTGTGATAAAGGCTGGAGAGGCTCGGGTCAAGGCCAGTTTGTCTGAGGATGGCAAGAGGTAAAAGGCATGTTTCTGAAGCCAGAGGGGGGCAGGGAAGGGGGAGGCTCGAGAGATGGTGGTGGTCACTCCTCGTCGGAGCTGCTGTGATCCAGCGAGTAAACCATGAAGACCAGATCTGGCTGGGCCGGTACCATGGGGTTGCCTGGCTTCACCACCTCGAAGCCCAAGTAGTGGAAAGTCTTGATGATGGATACTGGGGAGGAAACAGGAAACACAGCTCTGTTAGGCCAAAAAAAAAAAAAAAAGGATGAGGCTGGCAGGGTTTTAAAGAGAGGAAATAAGCCACAAGAAGTCTTACATCGATCCTCTCTGTTTTTGCTGAACCACAGGAACACGTAGTTGACTTTGAGTTTCTCCTCAGCGAACTCAAGCAGAGCAGTGAGTCTGGAGATGACAGGGAGGGAGAAGGGGAGAGAGAGAGAGAGAGCATTGTGATGACACAGTGTTTTTTTTTTTTTTATTTTATTTTACATAAGTGCTGCAACTTTACATAATAACGCAGCTGCAACACTGGTGGGTCATAGAGCTGGCTGTGTGCCCACAGCAGCAAGGTGACACTACCCCCTGTGTCGATTACAGTGCCACACAAAGCACGGCAGCGGGAACACAAACTCTTTAATAACCTCTTTAATTCACAGCATGCTGGTTGCCTTGATACACCATACTTAAATACAATGCCACCCATACTGTGCTGGGACTTTGCTCTTTTAGACAAGATTTGCCACAAGGTTGAAGTTACCGCACATTACTTCAGTTGCTATAAGGAACAGCTGATGATAAATGAGTGATAGCTCTTCTTCCAAGACTTCTGAGGCTCTAACAAGTACAATGTGCTATATGAGGAATATTTAAGGTGACTAATTCCACCAGAATCAGAGCATAAAATGTAGAGAATTTTACAACCCCTACGAGGCAGCAGCAAATGCTTTTCAGGTAAATACAAAATTCAATTGAATCTATAGAATCTGAATGAGAGCTAATGAAAATGTTATGAGGATAGTAGTAAAACTGAGCTACTGAGTTTGTGCTAAAGATATTTAAACTCCAAGCTTTGTGGGCACTGGTAGGTGATTTACTCCCAGAAATTGGACAAAACTGCCCAAGACTGGGATAACTGGGCCATTTACTGTAATTCTGAAAATTGCGTAACAGTTGTGATGCCTAAAGGTGGGTATTCATCCTTTTGTTCTCATCTCTCAGACACACTGATCAGATTTTATTGAGATGCTTACCCCTCTTTGCTCCCCTCCACCAGTGGCCCAGCAGGAATCTCAAGGAAGAGGCTGTCTGTGCATAGCACTGTATCCCAGAAGGCTGAGCGGTGCTCGCTCATCTGGTAGTGGAAGTGGAGAAGAGGGGGGTTTCCATTCACTGGAGCAGTCTGCGTCACAGTCAGCCTCTCATTCTGAATGCACATAGGACAGGAAAGGAGTGAAGGAATGAATAGGTTCATTTGTAGTTGCTCAGTTTGTGATCTCAATTTTTTTTTGGGGGGGGGGGGGTTATTTCCTGTGAGCTGAGAGTGGGCAGTCGCCTCGCCTTTTTGTATTTGTATTTTGTGAGATAAAGGGAAACTGGTAAACAGCACATGGAAGAGGAACCTCTGGCTGGATTTGATCTCAGGCCAGCAGGAGGAGAAGAGCTTCCTTAGGAGAGCTTTCTAAAATCAGACTGCAACTGAATTAAATATTACATGTGAAGCATGAGCAAAACATGATGTTGTCAGAGTTGATGTGAGGTGAGTAAAACAAGGAAGTGATCAGGGTTGAGTATCTTAGGGAAGTAGCAGAGGCAACGAAGTGTGCATGAGTTTTACAGTCTTTACAGGCTTAGTGCAGAAGCAGCATTCCCCCTTTAAAAACACTGTCACAAATTCTGGCTTTATTTATCGTTCAGCTATCAGCTTGAAGATTCTTTCTTATGCAAATTGGACAGCTACAAGCTGAGCTTTTGATCCAAGTACTGTGATGCTCATCTTAAGTTGTGGGTTAACGTTGGAAAAAGTTTACACACACTGATAATGAAGCAGAACAGACCTGTATATTAAGTTTCCATTGGCTATAAATCTTCAAATACACATTCCATGTATAAATCAAACTTTTTTAAAATTTGTATTAGTGCACTGAAGGTTTATATGACCAAATGTTTGTCTGAGTTGTGGTTCTGACCATGTCTAATATATCAGAGACATTAGAGAGGTTGTTTGCTAATGTCAGGCGGGCGAGGATGGTAACATGACAGTTGTGACTGATCTGTCTGATCCTAAATCTCTAATCCCCTGGAACAGTCAGTCACATGTCTGGGGTACACCCTGGACTCACACACGCACACACACACACACAGTGTCTGCGACACTGTGTTTTATGTGCATGTGCACCTGAGAAACCATGTTGCATAACTTAATCAACTTAATTTTTTAAAGATTTTCTGTGCATCTTGAAACATGCTATAAATACCTTATTGTCTAAACTTCGCTAGGGTGAATCCAGCTGAAAGTGAGGCTATTATTCTGAGTTCATCCAATAAATCCACTTGTCATTTAGAGAGGACATGGATGAGACAGATTAATGTTTTTTTAGGCCTTGAAACAGGTATTTCGCATAGACAGGGTACAACTCATTAGCTGCATGGTCCTAATGTTTAGTACACAGAGTCAGAATGGCCCCTCGTGTAATATAGTCATCAAATTAAGTAAGCTGGGGTTGTATTATTTCCTCAAATTGAAAAAAAAAAAAAAAAAAAAAAAAAAAAAAATCAGGTAAAAAGGGAACTGTGTGGATTTCCTGTGTGCGGAAGGGAGGCTGCATAGACAATAACATTTGTCTGTCCAGTGTTTGTGTTACCTATCTCAGCTGCTGAGATGAGACATATGATGCATCAGGGGCATTACGGACATAGACAACTCCCTTCTCAAACAACTATAACAACAGCACCACTCAAACACTGTTTTTGTAGTGACAGCTTGGCATTATGGGATCAGATATTGGACAGATACAACTTAGTACACTCTGCAGACATCAGCGGGTGTTTTTTAATGCCAGGCCATACTGACACTCTACATGCATGTGCCAGTGTTCTCATTGAGGTCTCTCACCTTGTGTAACAGCACACCGAGAGAGTGATCCCTGACAGTCCCTCGCCCACCCGGGATCTTCAGCTGTGGGTGAGGGGCATCAGGAGCACCACAGAGGCCCGGGAGCCAGAGGATTGGAGCTGCGAAGCCTGGATGCCCCTAACCAGGAACTGCATGGAGAGAAGGCACAGGAACAGACATCACCCTTTTAAACTGTTCAAGCTTTCCCTGCTTGTTTGTTGTTTATTCTTTTGTAAGGTTTAACATTGTGACTGTATTTGATTTGAGCTAATAATTGCCCACTCGGCACCCACTGCACTCCTTGCTGGCCTTGGAGATTTCCTCTCTCTGTGGTCCTTCAGTTTCTTCTATTTTTCCCCTGTTGGACTCTGGGTTTTTTTTTTTTTTGTCCGCTAAGGGTTCAGGGTCAGGGGATGTCAATCTGTTTTCCATTTTCTGTAAATCCCTTTGAGACTATAACTGTGATTAAGGGCTCTAAATAAACTTGAACTTGAACAAGGACTTAATGTTGCTATCTTCCCACCGACACTGAGCTCCTCGCCCTTTATGTTTTCCCCACTTTTATGGTCATGCTAAGGTGACAGCAATAATGTAAGGGCACAGCCTTCGGACTTTTCTACATTTTGTACTTTCTTTTCAACATTTTGTACTTTCTACTCCCATCTGAGAAAACATCCATGTTAGATATGACTTTATATAAAATTACATTGCTGTAAGCTTATAGTGGAGGTGAGGTGATGCCCGCACAGTGGAGAGTAAGCAAACCAGTCAATTCTTATTCATACTCTCAACTATTATCTTCTAGGGAATGAAAGAGTAGTGAAATTAAACTACTGCCTTGAATAACGTCAAAGACCCAGTGGGAGCCACTATGGCAGAGTGCCATTCCCAAACTTTGCAGCCCCTTTGTATTGGCTGCTTGCAATGTTGACAAAAGACCAAAATAGACAATTTATATGACCATTATCCTGAGTGGGGAGATGAATTTTGGGTTTGGAAAATAAATAGTTTCTCAGTGGCTGAGAAACATTTGAAGCAGCTGCAACATTCCAGTTAAATCTGCAACACAGTTTTTCAAATTTTAAACATTTCAAAAGTTTCATTTGCATACTAGTGTGCCAGCCCAAAAAAAAAAAAAAAAAAAAAAAAAAAAAATCACCACTCAAACAGGTACTAGAACAATATTATTTGGTGGATGAAAACATTATCTATCATTAATATTTGAATAATGTAAGCATGATTGAATATCTGCTTTGCTTGGTGTGCTTCTCATGTTTTACAAAAGCAATACACCACTCTAAGCAATGCTTTACAGCGATCTTACAAGAACCCTGTACTCATTGTCACAACTTAATGCATACACATGTACAGCTAATAACAGCAAGCCTGCCAAAACAACTTAAATGCACACTGTTAAGAGCACTGCCTCTGGAGACTTATTTTCCAGTGTTCAGAGTTACTGCAGCGACCGAGCCAAGCCAAACCAAACCAAACCAAACCAAACCTCGCATGATAACCCTTTGTGCGAGACTGTATTGACAAGAGTCAAAGGGATATAAAAGTCAACATCCGTTGCTACTCTACCAAGACATTTATACTTTTACTGCACTTAATTCAACTATACCATAAAGGGACACTGCTAAAAAAAAGCCCTCTGAAGACTGGCTTGCTACTGAATGGAGGCATTTCCTCCATTGACGCAACCTCTCAGCTGGTTGCCTCACTCACTTAGCTTGGTTTTAACTCGATTAATTAAGAACTGCACTGTAAATAGCAAACATAAAACATTAGGGGCAACAAATGAAGTCACCTCCTGTTGCTATAGAGGACAGCCAGAGGGACTTAACACAATTAGGCCATTTGCTCAAATTGTTGGATCCATTTATGGCATTCAAATTTACATGGATGGAAAATGACAAGATAGGCTTAATGTTTATCAACACCTCAAATCAAATTGAATTTGGGCCAAAGTGTACAAGTTAGCCTTGACTCTGCTCCGGTTAGTGTCTTGGTAATGTTTGCTTCTGACGGCACAATGTGCCAGATAAGCCTCTGACAACAAGAACTAGTCCACTGACTGTAGCCAAGTAGCCATAACTGTGAGCAGTCCCATTCTACACAAATCACAATGCAAACACAAAGAATCACCACAAGCATGTGATACGGACAAGATCTGCAAATTAGACAAGCATTTCTAGCGACATTTTAATAAACAAACTTGACAGACATGGTTCTTGCTTTGCACCCTACATACAGATAAAATTAAAGCTTGTGATTTCAACGGCAGAACTGCATTCAAAGACTTCCAGATGGGTTGGGCATGTGGTGGAGGCATGAATCATAAACAAGCACATGATCTGTAAACACCTCTGCAAATAGCTTGTGGGAATTTTGGCAACACACATCTTCAGCGTTTTGAGTTACAGCTCAACATTTCAGTCTCGTCTTAATGATAGCCAGGCACAGTTACTGGGCGGGGTGGTGGGGAAAAAGATCCTTCAGGGGTTCCTGTCACCGTGAAGAATGTCTGGTTTGTTTGCTGCTACTAAGAAGATAATCCTGTTTCTGAGGCATTTTGCAAATTTGGATTTCCTCAAGCTTTAATTTTCTTTTTGGATGAAAGCCTGATGATATTTGGTTTCAGTTTGACAAAAGCTGCAATTAGCTCTTAAGGAGAAAAAAAAAAAAAAACATTCCACTGCCCACGTCTGCAGTCTGGATTCTGACAGATTCTTTTGCTTTTATGAAAACTGACACCTTTGCAGCATCTGCAT
This sequence comes from Myripristis murdjan, assembly GCF_902150065.1. Classification (NCBI taxonomy): domain Eukaryota; kingdom Metazoa; phylum Chordata; class Actinopteri; order Holocentriformes; family Holocentridae; genus Myripristis; species Myripristis murdjan. The sequence goes on along the minus strand of NC_043985.1, from coordinate 12,379,119 downwards.
CAATGTGCATGCAGAGCAAGTTAAGTACAGGCAAGTTAAAAAGAAAACTACTGTTGCAATTTAACATCAAGGTAGGACCTGTTTCAAGACAAATATTGTGGTATTTTTCCATTGCAAGTTATGGGGTGTGGCACAGATGAGCAGGAGCTAAATTAATCTGCGATTTGGTGTAGGGGAGGAGCTGCAACACAGTTGGCCTGGCCAACAGACAGGTAACCCAGACTACCTGATCTGCATAGCTACAAGCCAAGAGAGTGAGCAGTGGAAAACAAGATCATTATGCCTGACCTGTTCCTTCGCTCAGCAGCTGCACCCAGCCTCTCCCTGTCACAGAACAGTTTCTCTTCCCCGTTCCTGTCTGCTCCATTATTCCTTGACACCTAGTAGGAAAACCTTTTTTTCCTTGGCCCTTGTCAGCAACTGTCTCATACATTGTAGTTACAGGGACACTGGGATATTTACCACCTTCGTCAGGGTGCTGTGGTTTCGACCCCTACATTTCTAACTAATGCTGTTCACTCCTATTAAAGCTTGTTCTGCCATGAAAACGCTGGTGAAATGAGTCCACTAAATGCCCAAAATGGAAACAAAAAAGGTGCAATCACAACTGGGAGGCAGTATAGCTCCAAAAACATATTGGAGCCTACATCACAGTCTGCGCAATCTGTTAAGAGAAATATGTTGGCATCATAACACAAAACAGCCCAAGAAGCCAGTAGTTTCTCACCATTAATCCCACAGTAACAAAAGAGAGAATGAATTAGGGCTAACAGGTAGGACACAGACGGAAAAAAGATAAGGACGTTGGCCAAGATGTCAAGACCTGCTTCTTTTTTCCATCTTCGCTTTCAGAGCCAACGGCCTGCCCTTGATGGAAATGCCAGATTGTTTTGAAAGGCGACACTCTTGTCCTCTGACATTTCAACTACACTCAAAACCCCGCCACATACACCCCCACCGACCCTCTCCTGCACACACGCAGACACAAACTCCTGTCTCATGCTGCTGCTCCAGCTGGCGGGCTGCACCCGATAGGTCATGAGGTCAGCCTAAAAAGAGAATATAGGTCATGTTTTTAAGGAAGGTCAATTTGGTGGGTGAATCAAGCCTCGATACAGTAGTGTGAACACAAACACTCACATGCATGGGCTGTTATTAACATGCCGGTGAGAATGTAATTTATGTGTGAGCAGGAAGATGCAAAAATTCTAAGTCTGTCATCCTCCAATTCTGCTGGGTGCTGGGAGGGGTGTGGGCATGTCTGTGTGTGACAGAGAGAAAGTGTGCAAGTGAAAAAGACAGGGGAGTGAGGAGGGGGGGGGGGGGGGGGGGGGGGGAAGGAAAAAATAAAAACTGTTTGAAATATGAATGGTTCCGCTGCCAATTTGTTCTTCCTGATGGGCTGAGTTGTTTTGAGAACTGATTCAGGTGAATTGTTCCAGGGGATAAACGGCCCGGGACGCTGTCTGTTGGCTGGCAGACTACTGGGGCAGTTTGGATAGCTGCCAAGAAACACATAACAACCAAAAACAGGAAGTGCCCTGGCAGCTCCTCTGTGTGCACCAAAACACAACAAACCACCCTCTAACAATATCGCCCCCTTAGCAATGGAGAGGACTGTGTTGAACCGGTGCGCCATCAGATAGCTATCAACCCTCAACTTAAATAAGGTCATTTGCCAAAACCTTTTGGGTCTGAGACATCATTAGCAAGTAAACAGCCGAGTCTGACGTGGCTCTTCAAACGTCCTCTGACCCCTGAAGTCTGGCTGAGCTTGGAGTCGGAAAAAACGTCAAGACAGAGACAGGAAAGACACACGTGCTCTGAAACCTGAGCGGCAGGGACACCCGTGTTCCTGCCAACAGACACCACTCTAACCCCTGAACCCAAACTGGGGCTGTGCAAGGCCGCTCAGACAGACAGAAGACAACAACAAAAATAACTAATTAGCCAGGAAAAGAAAAACACTGTAGAGAGTTATGGGACGAATACAAACAGTATTAACCTGAATAACCAACAACCATGTCGATACTCTATTATCTGTTCATATGACACATCAGTGTCACCGTACTCAGCTCATGACAGCATTTACATTTGCTGTTTTAATCACCCAGGCTCTTTTGATATGCTCTCCTCAAAAAGATCACTTTGTGATGGAAATGATGCATTTCCCCCTTTTGCTGAAAAAAGGTTTCATGGTTTGCATAAAAATTAAAGAACAGGGTAGTTAGCATGAGCAACAATCCACAATGGCTGAGCAGACAGAAAAGAGCACCACCTACAAAAACTCAAACTGTAATAAAAACACATCCAGACATCACAGTACTGGAAACACTAATTGACTGACAAGTGATCTTTGGGAAGTGTAATTCAAAAAACACCACACACAATGACCACTTGGATAGAAGGAGGATTAACACTTTGAGAGTACTACAATCGCAATCCCTGTGGTTTTCATTAAATTCACAAGCATAAAAATAGTGGGTAATCATGAGCAAACCAAAGTGAAACACAGTAATTTATGGCAATGTAAAAACATCTCTTGCACAGACATTTACCCTAACAAAATATGGTCCCTCTAGCTAACTGTTTGGAGTTTGAGGGATTTAGCAGCAACACTGATCAAAGTCAGAACAGCCTACATGTCTACTAACTGTTGTGGCACGCTGAACACATTACCTGTGGTGGTAAACAACCTCATAACCTCTGTTTGTATCCATGTCTGCACTGGGTGGTACACCAATAAAATGTGTGTACTGCAGACTGCTGTTAAATTACAAACTATACTGGTGGAAGCTAAATGGCAGTTGTCGACTGAAATTGGTTTGTTTACATAATGTTTTGATTCTCTGTTACATTCAGTTTCATTTTCGTCCTTCTGGCAGTCAGTCAAAGGGGCATTACGCCAGTTTAAGATCAGAATGCTCAGATTAAGGAAACCCATCTGTCTGTGTGCCTGACTGCCCACCAGCTCTCTCTCTCACACACACACACACACACGCACACGCACACGCACACGCAGTGATGCTTCACAAGTAAACCAGCATAAAGGAGGGGGAGTCATGCTTATGCAACCACACTGATGTAGGCCAGTAGATGCCTTCAGCTGACATGGCCTCAGTCACAGAGCTAATATAGCTACTGCACTGGCTTGGTGTTGGCGCATCAATGGACCAAAGCTTTCTCTCTCTCACTCACTCTCTCACACGCACAGACACACGCTTGCTAAGCATGCGAGATAAAACCTCAGAAGAAAAAAAAAACATACACAACTGACTAGGGTAATCCTGTCCTAAACAAGAGTGCTGTGCAGATACCACAGCAAAACCATGAACCTATGGGGGCAATTAAAGGAATACCTTGGTTGACATACCATGGAATAATTTAAAGGCCACTGTAAAGTCAAAGACACACTATTAATTATCTGTATTGATTTGTGTGGTTGTTTCTTAAGGCGCACAATACACGTGGAGGACACTTTGATAAACATCTATCTTGTTCAGTGGACTAAGTCTAGTGGTAAAGAAATAGATACTGTGCATTTTGCAGTAAATTGTGTCCTTAATGGTTTATGAGTTTAATTCTCGCATACTTCTGTGCGCAATGCATTCAAGGTTCAATCCGGAAGAAACTCGAACGCCTAAAAAAAAATATCCTGAGGAGATTTAAACACGCCAAAAAAAATGTGCCCAAAGTGGAAAAAAACGTGTCGGTTTAATCTCAACTGAGAGTTTGAATGTGAAAACATTAGCAAACTGTAATTTAAACGGATAAATGTTTTCAAAACGTGCTCTAAAACTCGACGGAAAGTGTCAAGTCGCTGGTTCACGAAGCGTGTGCCTTGGCCCGCAACATGGGCAATAGTTTAAACTTCACAGAAAGGTTATCGCAGACTATACAAGAAAAACTACCAACTTACATTACACATAGACAACAGATTCTTATCTAATGGGATTTAGCTAACATGTGTATGCCAAACCAAAACGGCGTGTTTTGGCCAAACCAAAACGGCGTGTTTTGGTTTGGCCAAGACCAGCGTCATCCGCGGTCTGCCCACAATGAAACAGTCACAAAAACAAAACAACAACAACCAAGAGACTTTGTTTATGTCAAGAGTCGGGTGAAAACTACGCGGTCGGCAAACTCAGACAACAAATTCACAATGTAAGCGTACAACAAATACCATTCTTGTCAATTTCAGGTATTTTCACACTTTTTTTTTTCTAGTGTTGCGTTCATTGTCGTAGTTTTTCAGTGCGACAGATAGCCCGTTTCTCTGGAAATTCGCGTTTGTTTTCCTGAGCAGAAGGAAAAGTTAGACCCTCGCCAACTAACCGAGTAAACAGGTACACTTTGTAATTTACAAAACAAGACACCGCCAAACATATTCGAGGTGGTTTTGGGAAAATAATGTCCTACCTTTCCTCTGTGTTCAGCATGATAGCCTCGAGGAAACGGGGAGCTTTGTGTCCTTACTGACAACCAAAACAGTGACTATTTAATAAAAGCTCCACAGAAAAGTTCAGCATCAGAACGGAGCAAACCCTTATTGGAGGTAAGAGTCGCTAGTCGTCTGTGCAATGTCCACCCAGCGTCCCCGTCGTATTTCCGCAGCGATGTGCAGCTTAACCTCCACAGGAAGGGCTATTTATAATAGCAGCTCGCTGAGGCATCATGGGTAATCCATCAAGGAAGTGAGGTTTCCAAGTTTAAAAAAAAAAAAAAAAAAGTTATTGTGGATGTAATTCTAATTTCACACACACACTCACACACATAACAAATTCTATATCATGTTCCTTGTGCTATAATGACCTAATTATCAAAGTCACATACTTTGATAATTCATAGGTTTATAGAGACAAATTTGTGCTTTGTGGTGTTTATATCTCCTATGTCACCATTATATTCCTGATATTCTTAAAAGAATCTGTAATCCGTCGGGTATAGCACCTACACTTACTCAAAAGTGATTTTATAGTGACTTTATTGCATATCACCATAAGTGTAAGTTCAAGTTCAGGTTTATTTAGAGCCCAATATCGATGATTACAGCCTCAAGGGCTTTACATGCTCATATGTTTACAAGAAACAGGACAATACTGCCTGACTTAATCCTCATAAGAAAGGAAAAACCCCAAACTCCCCCGCTGAACAAGGAAAACTGGAAGAAATCTTGAGGAAGATTACAGAGAGAGACCTTCCTGGCCAGACAGGTGTGCAACAAGCATTGACCCAGTGAGCAAATTACAAATATTACAGTCATAAAGCAAATGCACCATAACCCTCATATAGTATTACTTAGGCATTACAGTTTGTAGTTTTGTTGCAATATTTGTAAAGTAGCCTTATAAAGATTTGTTGTTTTCTTTAAGAGGATATTTATTGTATAACATAATATTATTGTGTAAAATGTAGCTAATACTTAATTACTTGTCTTTTTTTAAATCTCTAAATTCAGATTTTCCAGTAGCAGTTGAAGCCTGTATGGTGGCTGGTCTTTTTTTATTTATTTATTTATTTATTTTTCATATTTACATGGCCTACATGGTCAGAATGACAGAATTACACATCTTAATGTTAATTTATATGTGCTTGCTAACATGTTGTTGACTGGCTTAAATGTAGTTTAAAAAAAAAAAAAATTTGGACATTCACAGTCTTTAGGTGTAGCATAAATTAAGAGTAAGTTGCTTCATACCTCAGTTAACAAAATGATAAATCTGTTGATTTAGCTCTATGTGTAGTCTGGTTTGTGTGTATTCTGTGCAGGCCTAGCCCTCAGCTGTTTCACATAGAGGTCAATCTGCTTGTCCCAGCCTCTGTGTGAATCTTAACAGACCTGATTATGTAAGGGAGAACAGAAAAGAGCCCCTCTGCCAAGCAGATTATCAGCTTAGTAACAAGATAGCAACCCTGCTACTTGATCCTGGCACAGAGGTGGCCAGTGCACATCACGCAGCATAAATGTTGGCAGTCTGGCCTGGGTGGGCGGGCAACAGGGGGTCACACTGCCTGCCAGCTGCCATGGACATACACCCTCATCACGTAACACTGTGTGACACCTTCTGAGGGACTGTCTAGTGTGTGATGGTGGTGGTGGATGCCTAAAGGCACTTTGCACGTTTGGGCATTCAACCAAGAGTCTTATCCAGAGTGACTTACAGTGTGCAGACCAGCAGAATAAGCTTCAATTCCAAGACAACCAAATTTACTTACTGACAATGTGCATCATAATGACATGGGTACAGCTACATCTCAAGTGCCAAATCAGATCCCTTTCTTACAACCCTTTCTTCCACTTACTATAGCTTCAACATGGAAAATTAATAAGACGTAATGTTGTGTGTCTGTAAAACAGTCATGCAAGAGTGAGGTGCTTGGAAAACAAACTAGACAAAGCAAGGACATTTTCAGTACAGTTAAAATGGTGATGTCATTCAGTGAGGAGATGTTACTAGGCTGTTTCAGATAGTAGTTTGACCACTAAGAGAATAGTGCAGGCAGGCATGTTTTATTTTCAGAGCCTGCCACTCCTTAAATTAATTAACTCTCCCTGCTCTTTAACTGTTGGCAAGTGGCCGCAGTATTAACACAATAATGCACTCCAAGGTATCCCATTAGGGAATCAGTGTCATGGGGGTTAAGACACAACTTGATATTTTAAAATTATCCACAGTATGTTTCTAGCCAACACGTACGTCTTGTTGTTTTTGTCTTTCTACTTCATAAAGTCTAACAAGGGATCCGTGAGCTTTTCAAGTCTGTCAGTTCTGAATGAAATTAGCAAGCCACTCAGTTTTTTTCTCTTCACAGTTGATTTGATAACAGCGACATTGAGCAAGGTAGTCAGTTTTGTCCATATATGCACTGTTTATTTGGCTGGGGATTTATCCCTTCTAGCTAGCATGTGGTTACTGGACTTCTCATGAAGTCCAGTAACCAGAAAGTGAAAGACAACAGCTAAAATGGGAGGAGTGCATAAGGTCAATAGAAATGCCAATGAAGTGCTGTACATCATAACTTTAAAGCACCATGTTCAACCCATGACTTATTCTCTCCCTGGTCTGAAAAATTTCAAACTAAATGAAATATTTTTTGCTCTGGTGGCCAGCCCACATGCATTTATAAGACTGTCAAATCACAGTGTAGCCTAAAAGCCAGACTGCACACAACTCATGTTGACAGTTTATTGAGATAAGTGTAAGATACCTCCTCTGTATAAGATACCTCCCCTGAAGCATGTTCAAATCTTTGATTATCATTTAACCAAAAACTACAGTTCCTGTATGTTTTGGCTAATTAACACAAAATCTACCAATCACTGTAAAATTTGTGAAAGCTTGCAGTGTTTTTCTTATAATAACGGCAATATTTCTGCATAAATAAAGGCCATGGTCACACAGGACAAAAATTAAATGTGGCTACACCATTTTCAGTTGTTTTTCAGTGTTTTTGCTTGGTGCCTCTTCCTGTGCACATTGCACACTTATATATATATATATATATATATATATATATATATATATGTATATATACACATAATCGCAATAGACAGCCATAACATTGCATACTGCATTTCCAATGATTCATTTTAAATGAGACTGCAAGTCATAGAGCGACAGAGAGCCGGGGGACGGCTGGCAACACGAAAGGTACTAAATACAGAAAAGCTGAAAAAAGTTTAACTTTATGCAAAGTTACACTGTGTGCCAACTGTCAAATGGTCATTATGTTCTTCCACTGTAAAACACTGACTGACTCCAATTCATCAAAGTGAAAAAAAGCAAATATCTTTCTATATAGCACATTTCTTGGCTCAGTATATAATAGAATAGAAAAAAATAGTTTTTTCCCCAAATCACATGACCACTCGCTATACCATGGAAAACTCAATCTGAGCCCAGGCTAAATCTCAGATGAACACCATGGGTCTTCAGTTCGAGGACAAACTGTCCCTCAGCTGCCCTTAATGCTCTCCACTACAGTCTCACCGAGTCGCACATGAGATGCTGGCTGAAAAACAAAACATTTCTCGTGTTTCAGTGCGTCGCCTTGCTGCTGTTTGAGAACAACACCATTGACCTGGTATTTTGCATTGTCCTCTGAGCTTTGCGCACTGAAGACAAAAGGGAGATCGTGTGAATAGCGTCGGATACTCTATCCCTCCTGCGGGGATGAAATATTTATCAGCACTCAGTGGGGAACGACTCTGGAAAACTAAAGCAAAAGGAGCATCCTCTTCTTGCCAGATGCTGAGGTTCGATAAGGAAAGCAGACCCAATCAGGAGAGCTCCCAGGGCTGGGCCTTTCATCCCTCAGGAGAAGTTGTATGAGGCTGAGGATGGGCAGGACTATTTGTTATTCATGTGATAAGAGTCAATGTGCATGCTGCACCCTCTCTGATCCTCTCTGTCTCTTTTATTCACTTTCTTGCATAAATGTTCTCTAGCAAACATGCACAACACATTCTGCATGCTCCAGTTCAGCTACAGATTGAACATTAACCCAGAGAGCAGCTTCAAAACCTGAAGGCCTTAGAGCTCCTATCTATTCTGTTCAAAATGCAGTTTTACAGCTTACTGGTGTAAGGTTATGAGAGCTTGTGGTGTAAATTGGTATGTATTAGTATTGGAAATTGGGATCTGTGATACTTCAAATAAACAGTGATGGACCAAAACCTCCATTTTCTCCTGATAGTTTCAAAACGATTTCAACAGTGGGTGACATCTCTGCAATATTTTATGTCAAGAACACTATAAAAATATTGGCTGAGTTTTGTTGTGCCATCTTTCCTAATCCTAGCAAATACACCACTCTTCCCCTTACCGTGTGAATACAGGAGAACCATTAGAACCAGCACAAAGCCCAAAAAGAAAATTAATGGGATGTTTGTCTATTTAATTGACAAGCATCAGACTGTTCAGTTGAGCTTCAGCATTGCTATGCAGTCGACAGCTTTCTGAATTTTAATTAACACTGTGTGCTTCTGGCATTTTTGCTAGGTGAATACTTGATACCATTTCATCCCCCTCGGGTGATATAAACCACAGTCTGCCAGAAACAACTTTATTCCTAGGTATATTTGTTTCATAAGCTCTTTTGCTATTGTCTATAGTCCAACACTGTCAACAGTTCACATATGTGCAACATATAGAACATGTCCCACTTTTATTTGACTGGAGGGGTCTCAACTTACCTACATGTGTGACCTCAGTGTCTCCACTGGCTTTTGAGTTGTTTTCTGATCAAAAAGATGCAGGCAGTGATCTATTCCATTCATTTTGCATAGAATAGATACACAAAATCCACATGAAATCCAATCTGCCAACTCAGTCTAGTCACATGGCTGTGGGTCAGGTATGTATCACACATATTTGTGGGCTGAATGAGGATTTAAAAGATTAGATTACATGTGTTTTGTTATGGGTATTTTTTCCACACTGCACTAAAATCTTTGGAACTGTGTCACACAGGAGGGAGGAAAAGATCAGAATTAGGACACTTTGAGCTGCAGCGTGAGCACCTTTGTCCCCAGGTTTCATGCTTGTAGCCAAACTGTCTCCATTACAAGGACAAGGCATCAGCTTGTGTGAGTGTGCACGTGTAGAGACACAGGCATGCAAGCGAGCCATCACAATGTCTGGACAACCTCCTTGATCCTATTGTTCTTCTCTGGCGGCCGCCATCATTCTGTCCCGGAAATGCTGATGTACTTTCACAGGTAATCACAACAAACACAAAGACATAGTTCCTGGTCCAAGTTTCCCATTTTTTATGCATCTTCTATATCACTGCCAAAAATATCTCAGCGGGCCCTGAGATGAGGTCTGGGACTCGAAAACTGTGGGCTAGACTAACACGAGTTATTTGTGTGCACACAGCACACAAAATGACTGTGAGTTTGGATGTCACCAGCCCACTGTTCTTACCAAGTCTTCAGTTGAAGCTCTGTTGATGATAATGACTGTTTTGGGCGGGGTCGATTCAACAACAAACTGCATGGACGTCATCAGGAACTGGAAACAATCCAGTTTCTGTGGATTCAGGGAGTATGGAGGTACCATGGAGTATGGAGAGGGTCTCCAGCCAAGGCAATTGTGACTATTTTACGCTTTTACCATATTGCGCCATATCATAATGATATATACACTGAAAAACAATTTTGGATTTTAGCTTTAAACGGTATTAGACTGCAATTCAAGCAGGGTTTGAATCTGTTTGAGGAGATCCCTTTGGATTTCAAGGCCAATGACAATTTATTCACTAAGCAAATGCAGCTTCTGTAAAAGAGAGGCTGTTCAAGCATGACTGATTCACACCCATCTTACAATAAATACTTTGAAACCCAATCCACCTATATACAAATACACTTGCACCATAGTCACACAGTGTGAATGTATTATATTGGAGCTGACTAGTGTCTCCCTATGTTTGCAGTGTGTTGGGTATAGAGGGAGAAAGGAACTTGGGTCCAGTCCTGTTACTTCCTCCAGCTCCACCTTGTTTTGCTCAGGTAGTTGCTCTCATGTGACACAATACCCACAATTACTGCTTGCTGTGTCATGTCTGGACAGCTGAGAGCAATGTTATTATCTGGAGTGACAGTTAATCACCACTTTTATAAGATGGACTGTCTTGCTGTTATAGTACCCTTGGAGGTATGTCATGTTCACAACATGCCCTCTCAGCTTATTCGATTTTCATGCACATGTAGTCTTTGTGTGACTGCATGAGTTCATAGAAGTTTGTCAGTTGCAGTAGTTGGTTAGTAATTGGTTATACCCAGGTTGGGAAGACTTGTGTGTCTGTTACAAATGACTTGAGACTCCCCAGGGTGTGTTGTAAAGCAACAAACATCAGTGTGACATTACATGATGTTATCCTTTAGTGTGCTATATGCAGTGAAACTACATGGATTGGGCGTCTGTCCAACCATTCGTCCAATGTCTCCAGTGGTATCTAAAGACAGATCTTCACTCTTCTGACACTATGTTCTGGCATTCAAAAGCATTACACTAATTTGCCTGAGGGAAGCACTATAGTGAAAGATCACTAACTCAAACATGATATCTCAGACATAGACACACAGACTCAGCGGTCTAATTTTGAGGAAACTTGAAAGGAAGATGCATTTTGATACTCTGATGTTTAAGGACAATGTTTAAAGCCGATGTCAGAGAATTATTGTGACGAGACAGACAGATCCCTTTGCATCAACTCATGTTGATCCTGCTAACAGTAAACACACTGTACAGACTGCACCTGATGCACCATGGACGGACTTTTTGTACCTGCAAGAGAGCAAATAACTCTCCATACCATGAGGTAGCAGTAGTCTCAAAAATGTAAACTGGAAGCCTTCGGATGGCAGAAAGATATATAAACAACCATCATCATCATCATCAAACAACCAGCATAATTTTCATGCCACTGTGAATCTGTTCAAATGGTTCTGGTGCAACTGATACTGACATTGTCAGGCCTTGGCGTTAGGTAGCTAGTTGGCACAATAACAACATAACTAGATTTCTCCTTGTTTTCTTATGCCCTTGATTCACTCTCAGAAAGCTCTATCATCGAAACAGCTGATTGGCTGATGACTAGGGTTGACTAGGGTGGTCACACTTGGATGTAACTGTAGGGAATACCCATAGCCAACCGTTGCTTTGGTGTGTTAGGAGCTTAAAATATTACATAGACTGGCTTGGTGCAGGTGCTAACTGTAAAGGTCAAAAGGTCTTTGCTGACACTACACTGGTTCAAATTTGATTTGTATGTCCAAAAGGTGCTAGCATTAATTGTGTAGGAGGATGTGTTTACTTGTTTTTGGGAGTTTATTTGGCTGTGCTGCTTGATTGTTTCACAAAGCAAAAGCAGTTGGATTATGGGAGCATTGTGGCCTGCGGCAGGTAATGCAGTCTGCGACATCTGTGTAAGTGGGTAATCTCTCTCTGGGTTACATATCTGACTGGATATGCTAGTGCCTGCAGTACCAACAGTGCCACATTTTTCTAAAAGAAGCTCATCTTACCCCCTAGCTCTGTACTTCATTACGTAAGTCCTGCTGTCCCTCTCCTGCCTACCACCCCTACACCACAGTGGAGCCAATGAATGTTCTGGAAGAAAGCAGAAGGCTTTCAGCGTAAATAACACATGCTATAGTTCCTTATATATGTAGACTCATAAATAATTGGTCCAAAACACAGGCACTTGGCTTTCTCATTCTTTCATGCATTGTTACATAGAAACAGATAAGTGACTTACTCCATAGCCTGAGGCATTAGTGAAAGATAAATATTTCATATGGTTACACAACCTCTTTAGCAAGCGAGCAGACCACAGTTAAACTGCAGTTAACTGTTTCTGACTGGTAGTAGTACAGCAGGCACAGTATAGCAGCACCTTTATTGACTCTTAAAGAGTGCTTGTGTTCTCCCCTTCCCACAACTTTGACATTTCAAAATGCTTACCCATTCCTGAAATTATGCAAAGCTGAGGGGTAAGGTTGAAATGACATGCATTTGTCAACTACAGTTCTACTTGCTATTTTTAATGAAATAGAGAAACCAGATGGGCCAGGTAAATGCTAGGATAATATCACTTAGTGAATACACTTTCTTGCTCATAAAGCTGAGATGTAGATGAAGGGGAGCAGACAAGTTAAAGGAGGATTTTTGAGCTTTAAAGGTGCACCATGAAAAATTGTGAGGGCCAAGGGACTCAACTGACAAAGAAATCTGGAATAAGTGCACAATGTTTGTCTATGTGGTTTTCATTGTGGGAAACAACTCAATGATAAAATGTGAGATCAGTCCACTTTTGCTTTGTGTGTCAGTTGAATCTAAACAATCCTACATTCAACTGACCCTCAATAATTTTGCATAATGCACCCAAATGAGATATGAAGCAAAAAGGGAGTTGGACTCAGTATTGTTATTAGTGAGATGATTGCAACACTTTTGTACACTTTGCCCAGTAACAAAGGATTTGACTTATTGTTTTATAGAGTAAATACTAATGCACAATTAAATAACTGTACCAGTGACATACAAATAGCATGCAGAAGTGAAGATGCAAGATAGTTCACATGCATAATTCTGTACTTTACATGTGAAGATTTCTCTTGACTACATTCATTACCTAAATGTGAACTCTTGTAGAAGTGAGAAATATTTTCCTCATCTTTGCATCCTTGAGGACATTTGATAAAAAGTTAAGAAGTACAACACACACAGACAATCTCAAATTCAGTGATGAGTTGCAGAGACGACACAATCATATGGTTTTCCAGGCAATTCCTATGCAAGACAATGGAGAGCCAGCAGAGCCTGCCTAAATTAGCCCACACTCTCAGTGGCCTTGGACTGTCTTCCTGTTCAGAGCTGTGAGCAAGCAGCAACGCTGAAGGAAGGGCAGGAGATCGTGGGAAATGGCATGTCATTGCAGCCTCGGCCACATCCCGGTGAAAGCTCCTTCCAGAGAACATGACAAACTCTGAAAGCACCGAAGGGGAAAAAAGAAACCCAAGAGGAAACTGTAGAACAATGAAGAAATGGATGTCACACTACTGTTAGGTCTGCTTGACTAGGCTTGGGTGGGAACCCAAAGGCTCGTTCTACTATAGTCAGAGCCTGGCTATCCAAACTCATTGACAAAAACAAGCCCCAGTTCCCACGGTGACCTTTCCCACGCTGCTGTGCATATTGTATTTATACTTCTCTTGTTGAAACATTTCCCTTCTGACTTGGATAAGAAAGAAAAAAAAAAGACTGGTTGTTTGTGTTTCCTTATCTCAATGAACTTGTTATGGTTGTTGTTATTTTGAACTTGATCCTGCCTTTATTCATGCTTTTGATTTGGAGAAACTTCAGTTAGGTTGTTGATACCTGTGCTGGCAAGAGCCTCTGCAGTGTCTACAACTTGGTTTAAAAAAAAAAAAAAAAATCAAGTCATTCTGGGGAAGGTAGGGGCCTCTACTGATCACAATCTACATCCCCTTAGGCCTTACAAAAGTCATCATTGTGATTTGGTGTCAAGGAAACTGCTACATGCTCCATGTAGCATTTCTTAGCAAAGCTAGTTTCAAGTAAGTAAGTAAACTATCACTATAAAAACAGGTAGGCTACTTTTCAGTATAGTTTGGTTGATGTTTCTAGTAGGCTCAGGCAATATCCAAAATATAATATCATGATTTTGTCCCATCTTAATATCATGATATTCATTATTGTAAAAGGTGTGTTACAGTCAGTGGTTAGATCAGTGGTTTCATTCCTCATCGACGTGCACATTGCTCACAGATGCAGTTAGCTTGCAATTGCCAGTTTCTACAAAGGCCTCTAAAGGCCACGGCCCTCTGTTTGAGATCATCTTCATTCTGATGCCAAACCAAGTGCAGTGACATCAGACCAATTTTTAGGGAGGGCACATATTAGGAATGTGACTACACACCCATAATAACACATTGTTGCTCTAACTGGAAATATTCAAGATTTTAAAATGCCTGGAAGACCTACTCTTGACCGTCCTCTTGAAATCATATTCTAAATGGATTCCTCATATTAATACAAAAAAAAAAAAAAAAAAAAAAAAAAAAAATCCTGTTCTGTATCACCTGCATTCAAAAGCTGATATTGAAGAAGCAAACATAAAACTCTTCCCCAGTCCATGGCATGAGGAGAGGATATGGATGTACAGTCCTCCAGTGTGACCGAATGCTTCCGAGCCTTGCGCTGTGATTCTCGCCCCAATGTTCTTTTAATCTCATTGACAAAGCCACTTGCAGCAAGCTATGCCAGATATGTCCGGCCTGTCACAGCCTTCCCAGCACAGCCAGTAAATGAAGAATAACACTGTTTCACCAGACAATCCCCAATCGCCACAAACAAGGCCAAACCGAACAACAGAGGGTTTAACCAAGACCACGGTTGTGCCGACTCCAGGGAATTCTTTCCATACTTTCCTTCTGGTGAGTCATTCTGTGCCTGACTGAGCTCGGGCAAAACAAGGAGCAGAGCTAAAGACTGAGGCAAACATGGAGCATAGGCCCAGTTTCTGAGCCTAATCCAAAATAACTTTCCTGCCTGGATTACCGTTTAACAATCCAGCTGCACATGACAGCAACAATATTTTCATGTTAACATCCACGGTCACTATCTTACCATCACTGTTCAGTTGAAGAGGCCACAGGTGCCTCCCTGGAACCAGTTTTTCCAGTTCTATGGCTGGTCAAAATACAGAGAATTGGTTTGAGATTGGGCACTGGCTGCAAACCAGTCCTCAAACTCCCTCAGTGGAAAAGGGTAAATCATAGGTCACCAAAGCAACTGTGGTTTAGATCATGTCATCATCTAGTATAGGAATTTTTCAAAATGCCTACTTTTTTTTCACAGCTTTGATCCCTACCACTGTAATCATTCATGCAACTTCATACTAAACAACATCTAAGAATAAAGATCATTTTAGATGGGGACTCCCTGGGGGAGAATCTTTTCAACAGGATCCCCAGCCTGGCCTGTAGCATGAAAAAATTTGAAAGCCATTCTAAAATCACGATTGACCTATTTATTATACATTTAATATATGTTTCAGAGAACTGGGTGCATTTGGGGAACTTGCATTTCTATGCACTATGGCCCAACTCAATTAAGGTCTATCCTAAAACTATCACGTCACCATTCCAAACAGGCATTGAACTGACCATAACTAATCATTCATCCATTTGCATGAACAGAAAGAAACTGAAAGTTCCTCAAATGAACAGATGAGTTGAGAGCATAGGTTTTCACATCTTTTCATAGATCTGTTAGCAGCAGATAACAACTAAATGCATTAACAGTCAGTAATCAGAGAGATGATTTCATTCCTTATTGACTTGTATTAGCATTTCTCGCAAATGCAATCAGGGGACTACTGCCAATTTCTACCGAGCAAAAACACTGGTGACAGTATTAAAGCCTCTCAAATAAACAGATGAGTTGGCAATACAACTTTTCCAATTTTGTATGGAGTGGTTCCATAGTGAAACAGATGAGCTCAGCTGTTGAGGAATACCATTCCTACATCCAGCACCCTTCCCATGACCTCTACATATTTCCAAACATTACTGCTAAACATGGAAACAATGTTAGAACATCTACATTTTTTTATGCAGTCCAAATGCACACTCACGCTCTATTTATTTTTCCACTTAAATCTGCAAATCTTGAGAACACAAGCTCATGCAGTGTCTAGGGAAAAACCTGACCAATGAATCCTGGAAGAAATTTTAATGTTGGGATTGAGACCCCAAGTAATCCTAAGTAAACCTACAGTTTGAGCAACATTCTGTATGAACTACATGAAAAAATAAAAATCTAGAGGACTTGTATTCCTAAATCTCAGATTAGGAAAAATAAACACAGGGAGAGCATATGTATGTGCCAATAATTATTTCCCACAAAAGTGGGAAATAATTATTGGCACGAGTTTTAACATGCTTCAAGGATGGGTGTGGTTTGCCATATAGGACAATGAGCACCAGGAAGACTGGACAATCAGAGGAAAGTGTGTAAAAAGTCCATTTACTCTCTGTGACTGACAATTTACCTGACATTAGCAGCGCTGTCATGATGCAGTAAACACCATCCTTTCAGGTAGAAAACAAATGTTAATAATTCTTTTGAATCCGCAAATCTTTTTTCAAAGTTGTATTGGACACAGAAAAAGCAACTAGTAAACAAGTGCACCAGCATGTCCTTAACTAACACTATTTGTAAATATCCAGATTATTATAAAAAAAAAAAAATGCATTGTTCCTGCTATATAAAACTGAAACAACAACAACAACACATGAAACCACAAGCAGGGTGATAAAATTCAGTTTGCTTATGTTCTACTTGTGTAGCTGACATCTCTGGTGTGAGGGGGACACCTAGAGTCCTGTCTAGGCTACTAACAGTTTCATATCAAAACATTGGGCCATGCTGTATGGTCCCAAGAGTCTCACCGAGAGTGCTCAAGAGCAAAAGCAGGCACAGATCAAATTATTTCAAAGTTTAAGGACTGTTATACTTCCATTAGCATTCTGTTATTACCTTATTTTAGGATTATGTACAACTGAACCATTTACTTACAATCCCAGGTCCTTGGACTCACTACATAGGGGCCATTGGCATGTAAAACTTTAGGAACTGCTGTAGTAGTTTTTGTAGGTGTTGCGCTGAAAGTGTTTTAAGAAAAGGGATGGCTTGCATTCAAAGCCATTTAGCAGCCTCAAGCAGATTACACAAGTATATAAAGCTGAGCATTTCATAAAACATTCCCCATTTGTGTCTGAAGATATGTTCAATTTAAAACTGACAATCAACACTTCAACATCCTAACCATGGTGACATACACTGATAGCAGGGTGGAGTCAAAACCAACATGTCAGTGTCCATAAATGTGAAGTTTGCAATGTATACTAAGAGTTTGTCTTGGTGCTAACTACACGTCCACAAAACCAGAAGCAGGTGGGAAAAAAATTACACTCAAGCATTTAACAAAACTTGAAACCTTTATTCAAGATTCCTTTTGTTTCATTTTTTTACAAAACACGCTAAGAACAGTTGAGTGCAACTTGGAATGCTTGTTGGTAAATGGACCCAGAGTGTGTCGTTATGATTTGCTCAATGGGACGCTGTTCTGGTGTTTTAAGAGGGCAGCCACTGCCACTGATGACCCACAGCTCTTCCTCCAAGACCACAGGGCTGCAAGTGATAACAAGGTTACCTGCATGATTCCCCAACCCCTCCCCAAGTCCTGTTTCCCTGTCCCCTCCAGCAGTGCTCTACTCCTTGGCGACGGCGAAGGGCTTCTCTACCTCAATTTTCCCGCAGTTGTGGATGGTGACATCTTTAAGAGGTTTATCCCGGCTATCTGTCTTAGTGCCCTCGATCTTCCTCACCACATCCTGGTGGGTAACAAACAAAAGTACATTATCAAAATTGCTTAACTTCTATGTGGTGATGGTTTAACATAGATTCAGTGAATCTATAGTGGCTTGGTGTGGGGCTCTGACCATTCACAACAAAAACAGATTTAATAGGTTGATCAGTACTGCAGCCTGAGTTATCAGCATGTCTAAGGTCCTGTGACAGTTAAAAAAAAAACAAAAAAAAAAACAAACAAGGAAAGCTCTCGCCAATTGTTTTTCATCTTTTCTGTGTATTCGGATATTATGTGTTGAGGTAAATGCCAAAAGGACCCCCACAGTCAGATTCAAACAAAACAAAAGCTTTTTTGTGTTCCCGCTGCAATTCACTTTCTCAACCTGCGCTGAGCAGGGCTTATAATGTTCCAGTTTTAGGAACTTCATTTGCTGACTTCTTGTGTGGTTGCTTTAAATAAATGCTTTTAATGTCTCCCTGGTGTATTTTTATGGTGTTTTGCATGTTTCCTGTTATGTCTTTTCAGCCTGACTACACAACAAATCTACCAGTTAGGACAATAAAGTGATTTATTAACTGACTGGGTAATGTAACAATACTGATCATTAAATAAACTACAAACTTCAACAAATGAAGTTCATCTGAAAACCATGCAGGATCAATCTAGACGGATAAATGAGTTTTTTAGAGAAGTGTACAAAGTCAACATCAAATGAGGCATGTAATCTGTAAGTTGGTGGATGCTGGTAGATGTATTGCATGTGGTATGGGTTTGCAATTTGTTCAAACGCTGTTTAGCCAGTGTTTTTCCATCTTAATGTGCCCTGTGCAGCTGATTAGTCAACAAAAGGCTATCATTTACAATTAAGTTGTGTTCATGGTGCAATTCTGACTTTCTTCTGATGTTACCTACGTAAGACTGAAAGTTTTATGTTATTTACATAAACCTGAAAGAGCATGTCATGATGTGAATGTGTTTTTAGAAAAAAAATCCAAGGATAAAAATGGAAAAATGATGATCAAAGCTGGCCAATCTGTTTCATGTAATACATTATCTTTGTTTCTTTTCCTTAATCTGCTACCATCTTGCACTTAATCTTCAGTCTATTCCATTTAGAAAAGACTGCAAGAATACTTTGTGCAGTACAGCACTAGTGGCTGCTGAAATCCAACATTAACACAACTATTTTCTGCATTTCACCAGATAAATAGGGTGTTAGGAGAACCTTTTAGCTGGTGACAATGTCAAAATGACCAGCATTTAGATGCTGGCCTATTTCAAAAATTCACACTTTGGATAGGGTGTTCGATCAAAAGGCCAAAGGCAACTGTTTTCACATCCCACAACAAACCGAAGGGGGTAGTGCCTAAAGGTTCAAAAGCTTGGTGCAACAGAAAAAGCAACCTGAGTACATGACCACAGTAAGGCCTGAGACTCACCATGCCCTCCAGGATCTTTCCAAACACAACATGTTTGCCGTCCAGCCATGCAGTCTGAACAGTGGTGATGAAGAACTGAGAGCCGTTAGTGTCTTTGCCAGCATTGGCCATGCTGAGCCAGCCAGGGCCATAGTGCTTCAGCTTGAAGTTCTCATCAGGAAACCGGTCTCCATAGATGCTTTTGCCTTCATATATGTGGGAGAGGAACCATCTTGTCAATATTTTTTAAAAGTATTGGTTTAAAAAAAAAAAAAAAAAAAAAGACATCTCTATTGTTGTAAATATTTAAACTCTACTCTGTCAACTGTCTGAGTAAAAAATACAAATTATGGTATTTTCTAAAAAATAAAAAATAATAATAAAAAAAAATCTGTCCATCTCTGCAGAGGTAAATCTGTCCTTTGTTTAGAAAATGATAAAACATGTTTTTAGTGTCAGAGCAGAAGTGACTGTGACCTGATCTATGTTTACTTGCCCTTGAGGTAAAATCTTTATGGAAAAGAGCAATGCCTGAGACTAATGTTTAGGACAGAGTAGATATATCTGTTTAATATTGTTTTATTATGAATAAACAAAATCTCAGATTGGTATATACTGGAGGTGTCGGTGGTGATCTTACCCCCAGTGCCGTCCCCTCTGGTGAAGTCCCCACCCTGGATCATGAAGTCCTTGATAACTCTGTGGAATTTGCTTCCCTTGTAGCCAAACCCTTTCTGTTCAATGAAAAAGACGACATAATCTATATTAGAAAATATTAACTTGATGATTTGTTTTTTTAATGCTAACGTGATGTTTTTTTTTTTTTTAATCGTTTTTTTAATTTAAACATTGCCATCAAACTAAAAACCACCTTCATGTTAACAAATCTCTCCCTGGATGGTGCTTGACTGCTGGGTTGATTACATGGAAGATGGATACTGTAATACCAATTTTTAGGGGATCAGCATGACTAAGAAATAAAACTGCAGTGTGGTTTGTGTCGTTATTTTGATTCGGACATTGCTGATTGCCGATTTCAATGAGAAATTTGAAGGATTTTCAACAATGACCACCTGCTACAAGTGGCCAAACACACACTCTTCCTTTGCTTCTGCTTATGTTGGGCCTAATGTGCCAGCATATCAAATTTACAACTGCACTGAGTTGGAATTACACTGTAGAAACATAAATCAATACAGCAAACTTATCTTGAAGCTGTCAACCCTGGGCTACCATGTGAGAATACAGATACTGGCTAGGTCTTAAAAAAAATCTACACAACCAGTAACCCAAGACTGCAAATGATTACACACACATAAACTGTATGAAAAATAAAACGGCTTTCAGGTTCTTACCTCCCCAGTTGCCAGTGCAATGAAGTTCTCGGCTGTTTTGGGAACAGTTTTCCCAAACAATCCAATGACAATTGTTCCTACATCTTCATCTCCAATTCTGATGTCAAAAAACACCTAGGAATACAGGTTTTACAGTTATTTATTGCTCTCAGGGAAATCTCTCAGATGAAGCTGCCTCACAAAAAAATGTAACACAAATAACATTCACATGATTGAGACCTTTTTCCTTTGATGCCCAAAACCCTACTGAGTTGCTCCCATTGACAATGAACTGACTATGGTTCAAGGCAGACTTGATAACAGACGTGTGTATTCGGGATGAGCATAGTTATGGTGATAAATTATCTGCATGGTGATGAATGATTTTCATGAGTTTTATCAACCAAGAGGAAAACGGTGACTTCCCGAGCCAATCAGCTTCGTGCACGATGCTAGCACTATTAGCATCACCGAGCCGATTGGCTCCACAAAGGGCCAGTTCAGGCGAGTTTCCTTGTAGCTGTAGACGTGGCCAAAACAGTGGCACCCACAGGTTTCAGGGCCCGGCTGCATATTTAAATGAAACCTCTGATGTGGAGCCACACAGCTGGCGTCCAGATGTGTCAGCCCGTGTCTTGCTCTTTGCTGAGTCCGTATTTAACAATAAAACAAGCTAAAGTGGATAGCGTGGGTAGCGTTACATTTGGAAATGGCAGGCCGGGGAACCATACAAACCAATGCAAGATCACTTTCAAGACCATGTTCATGCTTCAACAAGATTTAGCACACATGGCTACAATGCTACGTTTGGGAATGTGGTGATTTATTGCACAGACTACAGAATGCAAAGCTGGCCTTCTAACTAAGAAGCCAGCTTATGTCCAGCCACCAGGTTCGCTGTTAGCGGCGGATGAGCCGCAGGAGCGAAATGTCATCCGACGTGGCTTTTGAGAAGCTAATGTTAGCCGTTAGCATTAGCCGTGCCGGGGCTCGCTAGCTAATGAGGACTAGCTCAAATCTGTTGGCATGATCCCGAGACTAGCAAGCTAGCTGCAGCCTACCTTCGCCGTTACTTTAGGGCCTTTCTTCTTTTCGTCAGCATCTGAACCGCTTGGGAAGAGGAGGAAAATCACTGATCCCACAATGACTGTAACGGCTACAAGGAACTTCATCCTTCTCTCGCAGATCCGAACCATTAACAAGTCAAAACGAGCAGCCCGAGGACAGCCTATTTATCTTGCTAGCTTTATATGATGCGAGAAGGAGTCGGGTATCCGGGGTGGAGACTGCAGCGGTGGCCGCCCTGGGCTGCAGGCTGATCCGCAGGCAGAAACGAAGCAACGGGGCGGGGCTATCACGGAGCGAAAAGACGCACATTGCTGTGATTGGTTCGTTCTCTGGCGTGTATTGCCCAATCAATTGCATACGCGTAATGTAGTTTTCCTGAATCTGGCTGCTGTAAAGATTCAGTCCTCTATCCAGCCCTCTATATCTATACAGTAGTACAGTATAAATATAGTTACATTAGGCCAAAGCCCCCATTAGCTATCTGTTGGACCACTCCTCCCAAGTAAAAAATAAAAATAAAAATAGTAACTGGATGTGGTTTGAGACACAACTGGACAACCCAACCCTAGTGCCATGGGCTCAACAAAGACATGGATTTCACACCTTTTTATGAACTTTATATTAATAGCTGTTGAATGACTTTTGTGTTTTAAACTTTTGGATTTCATACAGTGCTTCTTTGTAGTTGCAGGTAATCATGAATTGACTGTCTTGTGAACGCTGCTCTAGTGGTGTAACGCATTAATGGGTACATTGCAAAGGTAACCCCACATACAGAAAGAGATCTGATAAAAATGGACATTCCTATAACATTATGTCCCTGTCTTAACTGCAAACCTGGACCCCACTTTGGGAAGCACTGTTTGGCTATATGGCTTTGTAATATTCACAAGATAATTAATACTCAATATGTAGATGCATGAATAATAATAATAATAATAAAACAATATTTATGTCATTTTTAACCCTCCAATTTGAAATAAATAAACAAATCCTAAAAAATTAAGCACAGATATTTGTTTTCAGTATCAAACACTCTGAACTATTTTTTTTTTTTTTAGTATGGATACCCATGTCAATTACGGATAGTTGTGCAATAAAAATTAAATCAGTTTCCCATTGTCAGCTTTGACCTCTCTTTCAACCTCCCTGACATGTACAAAGATGCACACCAGTCTGCACCACCACAACAGTCAAATGTTACTCTTCATTTATAGTATTTTAATGACAGACTACAAGTAAATGAAACATGACAGTTACAAATGTTAAAACACCAAAACATAAAACAAGAAATAAGTAAACTTGAAATAGATTGTACTTGCTAACAGTAACAAAACAAAACAAAACAAAACAAAAAAAATCTATGGGGATTCAGAGATAAGGCTACATTCACCTTTGCAGACACCTCTTCAAGCACACCTGCCACTTCCTAGTGCAAAGAATCCATTCAATATTTGTATATTTGCATTAAGACTCCATTATTGCATGCCTTCAGTGGCCATTTGAGGTATACACACACATAGTTCTGCAGTAACACACATCTTACATGAGCTGTCATTTCCAATCGAGTTCACTTTTTGTTTGTCAAAGAAAACAACTCCTAAGAGAAACACATGATTTTACCTAATTGCTGGAACAGCAACTTAAATGAGGAACTTTGCATAATTTTCCAGCCAATCATAGAATTACATTTTAATGGCAGGCAAAGCAGTGATTTAAAAAAACAAACAAACAAACAAAAAAACATATGGAACAAAAATGGTACAAACCAAGGAACAAACAAAGGACAATAACCCTGATAATTTAAGAGCAACATCTCGTTTAGAAACATACCAGTTTTATCCTAGCTGGCTTTATCAGAACATTTAAGGTAATTAGCTGGCATCTGATTGTTGACTAAGATTTACTATACATGTCACCTATGGTCCCCTTTGAAATAATGTTCAAAATCATTTTTAAAGTTCCTAAAGTAATTGGAACATGTCATGAAATGCCATCAAAACCAATAAGGAAGTTTGTGTAAATGGCCCAGGAATCCATTATGTACAGCAAGCAACAGTGATTGTAATTGCACTCTACTGTTGGCTGTGCTATCCAAAAGTCCTAAACAAATGAGTTTTTATAGTGGGAGTGTTGAGGCCAAAAAGTAACAAAACACAAAGTGTTCATTACATGTTTTCTTAGTCTCAGGTATTCTTATCTGCTCAGGACAGGCTCCAAGGAAGAAATCTGATGAAACATCAAATATTTAGTTAACAGTTACCATATTTAAATAAGAGGCAGACAATCTGAGAAGTTTGTGACCCGTTAATTTTCAATATTTCCCTAGTTCTTCAGCATTTTCTAATATTTTATCCGAATGCACTGGATGTTGTACACAGAGATAAAGAAAAAAATTCTTACACCTAACATCAAGATAACCACCTAGGTTCTACACAACCAGATACAGGATTTTAAAAGGTTACATGTTCATCAATTTCCAGTCAAACTGAATGTTTCATAGGTTATATGTTTCTGATTTTGATGAAATGTTTTAAGTTTGTGGTTGGCTCTGAAACAAGAACAAAACATTTAACATTTTACAACGTTTTTCAAGGCACTGCATATTGCACATATGCAAGTCACTAAATTAGGTGAGCCAACAAAACTCCTCAGAGTTTGTGAAGATGGCTTTGAACTGTGCCCGCTGCATAGTTTCTGGCCATCGTGCAGCCTGGTCAGACCCACTTTTCTAATGTTCTGCTCCACATTCTGTGTCCACAGGAGGATTAGAAAAGACGGGGGGGCAGATGGGATCAAAGCAGGCTGGAAGTGTCATGAGGCAGGATTTAAATCTGTAGCAGCCAATCACATTCTTACACTCATTGGAACAAGCTCTGGGAAGGAAGACACAGAACCTGGTCCAGGACAAAGAGGTCTAGATGGGTCCTGAATCCACAACTCCATTCCAAGAGCTAAGGGTACAGTACAAACTTCAGTGGGCGAAGGAGTATCTCTTCAGCACCCTCGATCAGCACTGTTAAGAGAAAGTATAGGATCCCACCAAGCCTTAAAAAGGCTGCTGTGGCTTTAACTCAGAGTATATTAGCCCTTCTGCAGAGATGGCGTCCCCGAGCCCTACTGTCCGAAGTGGCTGCTTGCACACCAGCACCGGTGTGAGATGGAAGGTGATGTTGCCACGGCGCCACACAGTAACGGGCTCCGTCGGGTTTAGGAACAACTTCACTTTGGGCTCCAAGTGTGAGCTGTTAAACTCTAGGGGGGCTTTGAGCTGCACCTTGCTAACATCAACAGACCGGATGCCACAAGCCTGGGTGCTGGCTACATGTGCTCCAGCCACCACTGCCGCTGCCTGGTTTCCCCAGTATCCATCTACTGTGGCAAGGATGTGGTAGGCCAGGGTGTGGAAGTGAATCCGAGTGAGGTCCGCCTCAGACGAGGGATCGCTGCGGCCATACTGCTCCAAGATCCAGAGGAGTATGTCACTGACTCGGCCAACGTCAGGTATACCCTTCCAGGATGGCAAGTCAGCATGAGGCCCCTCACCAGCCTGGGCAAGGAACAACAGCTCCTGCTCATTCAGCCCAATGGAACTGACAATGGGCATAACCTGCTAACGGAAAACAGAACAGCCATCAATTAAATACACATGATCGTTTAAGGTCGATTGGAATTTCAGTGCACTTATCTGTTCATTGCCAAGGGTGTTATGACCTTCACTGATTTGTGAAGATCAGAGGGGATATCTGACACTCAGGCCAGTTATGAGTGCAGAGCATATATTTTTTGGCTTAATTTCTATATGTTGAACACAACTTTTGGTGTCATCATATACCTCCTGCATGATGCTGTTCATATACTCCTTGTCAGTCATGCTTGCCAGCTCCAGATGGATGGGAACATCTTTAGGAATGTCAGATATGGCTACCACAGCCTTTAAACAGAGTGCAACAGAGTGGTGTTAGACAAGCTACCAGACGCAAAGTTTAAATCATCTGAGGTATTGCCAGGTGGCAATTTTTGTATACACAATATTTTCCTTACTCCTGAGTCCTGCTCCACCTTTTGCAAATACTAATTTAAGAAATATCTTGATGAATAACGAATACCTTCTTAACTTTGTAAATACAGTTTGTTATAGAAGGCACTTGACTCATACTATGTTGGAAATCAATCTGAGATTTTGCTACTACTGCACTCATTGTAAGCTGCTCTGGATCGAGGCATCAGCTAAAATCCTGAGATGTGAGGTGGACAGAGTTTAAAAAAAAGAGGTTGCAAAACCCTAAAGGAAAGCTGTTAGTCCTTGGTGATGGACCTCTTTCAGCCTCTCCTCCCACAGCTCCTTCCCTTGACCCTCCATCATGTGAAGCCCCGACAGGACCACCAAGTCCGGCTGGAACTCTTCCAGGCTGGCCACAAATGTCTCAAGCGAGCTCATCTCCCCGTTGGACAAGTCATGAGAGAAGATGAAGCGGTTGGCTTGAGGTGCCTGAGTTGAACCCCACTGTTCGCCTAGAGACAGAGACAAAAGAAGAGACTGAAGAGGGGGGACACTGCACAAGATACACACTTCTGCACGTTTCCGACCAGAAACTTTGGGGGCCAAAGTCCTTTGGTCTTGCTCTTGGAAGAGGGTTGTGGGGGCTGGGGGACAAAGTGAGTACCCTAAACTGTCAGGTTGTTTGTGTCTCCACCAAAACCCGAGAAACAGCACACTTAATGCAAATAAGAGGGTTGTGTCTAGTCATCCTGCATGCGACTGGCAAAAGCAACAGGGGGTAATATGATCGAGAAGTACCATGTTTGCTGTATGTGTATTAATTCCAGGATGTGATTTTTCATGTGTCGGTAAACCAACATATTAGACAAAAAAAGGATGCACAGTGGAGCAGGTAGACAACATTGAGGACACAACCTTAACTCATATGGTTACTGGTGCTGCTAAGCCATGCTGGATGGTGCAGTCCTCTGAATCTTTATGGACCAAATGAGAGATGCACGGGTTGCTCTTTTCTATCCTACCTGCTTTATACTCCAGGATGAGGTGATATTCATCTGTCTCTTGGAGGGAACCTGGGGGTACAACTATCTGTTCATCCAGCATCTCATGAAGTTTGGGACCAACTGGCCCACATAACAAAACCTGAGGGAAAAGAACACACAAGCATAAGTCCAATATAATTTCATTCTTTCATCATGTTCCAGGGATATCATGTACTGGCAAAAGAATGCATTCTGTTTAACTGTTGTTTGCTGCTGCATACTGAAACTGTGAAATACCAGCAGTCAATATTTTGGGGACGCAATTCACTGCATATTTAATAGCTCATTGGTTCTAAGTGAGTAGAAGTGTTTACAACAGAAGTATATATTCCGCTGTACCATTAGATCAGGGTAGGTGGCGAGCTTCTGACCAATGAGGGCAGCGTTACCTCCAACATACAGCTGAGAGAAAACAAAAGACAGGGGGAATCAGGAAGATGACCAGCCAAAACACACGTAAAAACAACTTGAAAAAAAGCCTCTTGAGTAGTTTGCTGAGTGAGGTAGCCTTACCTTCGCACCAGGGTATTCGGCTGCTGCACGCGCAATCCTCTGAAAGACCTCCTTGTCACTGAAGAAACGCTCGGCAGCTGCTCCCCGCGCCATGTAATGGATGAAGGCTTCCCGCAAGTCCTCTTTGGAGTGCAACACTTCATGATCCAGGCCTGTGCCAGGATCCACAGCCAAGGCCTGCAGCAGTCCCACTCCTGAGACCACCACGTCAACACAGGCATTCACTCTTGAAAAGGGAAGAAACAGTGACAATTATTAAAAAATACATAAGGCAGGCTATTTGACAATTACAGAAAAAATATGGAAAATTTTAAGGCAGGCTATTTGACAATTACTTAGCATAAATTACAATGGCATTATAAACATGGCCAGCAAAATTATTGGGAAAGAACAGAGACATCTAGGATGTATGTATAAAATTTAGGTGAAATAAAAAGCCAGACAAATTGTGTCCCCTCTTTAAAGAATTAATAATTCTTCTTGCCAATAACTCTGCTAAACTCACAGACACCACCGACACTGGAACCATGTCTGTTATTGTTGTTTGTTCTCTGCATGCTATGTTTTCATTATTGCATGTATTGTGATTTACCGTAATGTGTTTTAACCAACTTGTGAAGCTGAAGGCAAAGGCACATCTGTTGACAATAAAGATGATCTATCCATCTTTCTCTATCATATATCAAGAATGTAAAATGATCCTAAAACAAGGATACAAAGTACAAGGACGTTTATTGGTCATTATACAACAGGTTGTATAATGAAATTAAAATGTGGTTCCCTCTTGATTGATTAATTGATTGTATAAAAAATTAAAATAATTAAACATGGAGGAGTGCAGATGGTGCATTAAGTAGTCTCACAGCCTGAGGGAAGAAGCTGCTCTGTAGTCTGGTGGTACGGCAGCGGATGCTTCTGTATCTTTTTCCTGACAGCAGCAGTGTGAACAGGCTGTGACATATAAACTTTTAGCAATTATTTTATTGTATTCTTTTCCCTAAAATGTTCTGTGTTAATATGACAATGAAAAAAAACATTACTAGTATTATTATTACTATTACTCATTAAGTGAATGTATGATAGTTGAGTGCAGGTACTAATATTTCTTTAAAAGATCACTGGATAAGAAAGTCGCAAACAAAAGATCAGTATCAACTTAATTTTGGAAGCAAATGCACACTTAATATGGAGGAAAAAGAAGCATGCTTTAAAAACAACACACACAAATGAATTAAGCTGTATCATTTAGTTCTCAGCCCATCAGCCCAGTGAAGGACGGCCCATCAGTGGGAGGATGGGCTGTCCTTCAGGTCCAACCAATCAACGACTGCCACCTTTTTCAAATGCCGAGCCAGTGTGCTAGATAATCTGAAGCAGGCTGTGCAGGTTATATGATTCACTGCTGCACTGAGACGTCTAAGCTGGGACTGACTCATGATAACACATTACTTCTGACTGGAAGTACGCTGGACTGCAGGCTCTTGACTTGCATACCCTAAATGCTGCTATCTACAGTAGAACGGCTGCAATTTATCAGATTAAAAAAAAAAAAAAAAAAAAAAACTTGGCTTCAGGCTATACTTGATGAGTAAACAGCAGATACTGCGGCTACATCCTGTGCTCATGTCATGGGCCAAGTCTGCAGCTCACCCTACTGCCACTCTGCTCCACTGCCGGGTGGGCACAGTTATCAGGGTCTCCCAGGCAGCAGAGATAAGATGCTCGAAGCTGGGCTGGCTGTCCTGGCCCTGACGTGCTGACCGAATGGCTGGCAGGTTGATGTACTGTAGGATCTGCTCCGACAGGTCAGGGCTGGCATGGTAGAAGTAGCCAACAGCTAAAGCCAGCAGTGCAGCTGCTAGGGCCTTCCTCCACATGGTGCTCCCACACTCCTGCAACAAGAAAACAGGAGTGAATTCTCTCATATCCAAACAGCAGTGACCCTCGCATTCACCACAGCTTAACTAGCTTATTTGGTCACTGCAAATTAACTGACATCTTTAATTTGGAATGCCATGCAGGTAAACAATTCATTTATATAGTCGCTTGGGCAATGTTTTGATCAGTTTCAACAGTATTTAAGAACAAAATCAATTAAACTAGACCCAGAATCCAATGAACAGCTCAAACCTAAACAGTCTCACTATATCATACTCAAGTACCACTTGTACTGGTGTTGAGCCAAAGTGCACACACACACACACACACACACACACACACACACACACACACACACCTCACTAAGATGTAAAATCTGTAGCTTCTGCCCAGAAAATGACATGGTTAACGTTGCCTAGTAAGCTGTGAGAGTACCCAAGGCAAGTTTATGGTGTCAAGTTATAAATTACTGATGATGCCGCCTTAGAATAAACCCGGGTATAAATAGTCAAGCATGATGAAAAACTGAGTGGGACCCACATTAATGTTTGAGGTCTTTCCACTGTAGTAGCACTGGGAGTTGTAAACCACAACACCTACCATTCTCTGCAGAAAATCCCCATCTCAGCCACTGTTACTAATAAAACTCGTCTTTAATTACGGATCTTCTCCAGATTTACATCTTGGTTGCATTTAAGGTTCAAATCTCTGCTCCGATCTCCCCACAGTTCCTCAAACAGATGAATAAAATAAACTGATGCATCGAGTGGCATTTCCCTTTAAGCTGCCTTCATGCCCTTTCACTGCCACTACTTACGTGGATTGGAGTACTTCATGGTACAGTATGTTATGGAGTATAGTGTTACAGCTAACGGGGAAACCTAGGAATGGCTAGCTAGCCGAAAACACATTAGATAATCTGACAGCAACAGAAGCTATAGCCAGCTCGGATTAGCAAGCATGCCAATTTAGGAGCAAAGAAGCACGGCGAGCCCAGACTTTATCTTTAGCTTCCTAGTTTATCTTGTAAAGGAAGCCGTCAAAGTAGCCAGGTAACGTTCTTGTTAAATCACATTCACGTTACCCTAACGTCAAATAGTTGGCAGCACCTACCGAAATGAGTCGGCTCCAAGCTTGGCAGTCGAGAGGGCGACAGTATGCCCTGGTATTTTGCAGTATTATCCGCTGGTTTAGTGAGGACTGCCGGCGGAGAAGTAACTGCACAAGTCAGTATGGGAGAGCCATTGAAGGTGCAATGATTGGAAAGACAGCCTGCACGAATCAGCCCCGAGGAGCGCTGACTTCCGCCTTCTTCTGAGCGCATGCGCCTTAGCAGAGCTACGATCCTGCCAAAGGCGGTCTGGAGGTAATTAAGGCATACTTCAGTTTTTTTCAGTTCGCGATTAGTGGAACATACACTCATATCAATGTCACTCCCGCAACTTATCATTATTAAGCCTATGCTAAATTCATTACTACTACTATTTATGTCTCTCGCCTTCAATTCTCAGATTTTTTTCCCCCCATTTTTCGCTGACAGTTGATGTGATGACTGACGAAATAAAATGTATCATTCGTGTTATAATTTCATCACAACAAACCTATCAAAAGAAAGTTATGAGTACGCCTACAGACTGCAGTATAGCCGGACCAGATCTGACACTGCACATGTCCTGATTTCCGAGTTTTGTCCCTGCAACATATATGCAGCAAGCACACGCCCAGCTAACTTTTCCCTTTTTTTTTTTTTTTTTTTTGACTTCCTTTAATTTCCTTCACCTGCTCGATGTGAACAGAACAGTCTTGCCGGGACATTAACCACACCGGTTTGCCCCGTAAATTTAAAAAATGTGAACACAGCCAAAGAAAAAACACAATTCATCTCTTCCTCCTGCCTGTTCTCCTACAGGCAGAGAACTCAGCCTGTTCAGTCTGACCTGCATGTCACCGCTTGCAGAGTGTTTAGCTCCAGGCTGTGTTGACTCCAATACCGACAGTGAGTGAGCTCAAAGCTGTTGTTTTTGTCGCAGACTGGCAACCTCAACTTCCTCACTTCACTTTTGAAAAATATCAGGTGGTCTTTGCCCCAGAAATATTGTGTATTTTGCAGACAAGTTCTGTGTTGTTATTTTATATATATATATATATATATATATATATATATATATATCTCATTACAGTTTTTCTGTCATGTCAAAAATCATTTTGTCATCGCAGATGTCCCTTTTCAAATGAATATCTATCTCTTTTTGGAACAAAACTCACTTCTCTCCTGACCAGAAATAACTGAAGTTCCACTTTGGATTGAGTGCTACACCATTCAAAGTCTTTGTTCCTAATGCTGCAAAACAATTGCTGGATGAAAGGATGATTTATTTAAACTCTTAACACTTCCACATGGGGCATTTTAGAGGATTTCATATTTATCTAAGCTATAGAACAGACGTGTAGGACGTTACCTTGCAGAGGTAACGTCCTACACAAATGTGTGCAAAAACAAACAAACAAAAAAATCTTTCTCTTGAATGTTTATTTCCGTCTCAACAGCAAAGTTGATATGGATAGTTCACACAAGCCAAGTCAGTTTTTCTTTTTTTATTATCAAGTCAACACAACAAACCCAATACAAAGAAAATTTTGAGCACTTCTATATGCCAACACTAAACACACATTGTTAAAAAAGCTGCTTCAAAATACTGAGAACCATTCATCCCCACACCAAGATCTAGCATGAGAGGTTTAAGGATGGTTGCATGTGACTTAACACTTTCAATTTCAATGAGAATATTACTAAATAGATTACTGAGTTCTCTAACAAACTACAAATGCTTGCTCAGTCAGTGCCTACACTTTATGGCGTCCATTTGGAAACACTCCAAGAAATTATCAACCACCTGCTCCTTTGACAAACTAAAAGTGTAAACACAAAAGTCTTTAAAAGAAACTATTGCCCTCCATGGCCTTCTCTCTTCTACACACCCTCTAATGTAAAATCAAATTCACAAGAATGAAGTTATCAGTAAAAAGAATGAAAGAAATGAGTATCTCACTAAGCCCATTTTGGCTTATGGCTGCATATTGTTGCTACATCAGCTAATAAGCTTTCACCAACATGCCAAAGCTGTTGAATATCGATGCATTTTGTCTAATACAGTATATATTTTTCTCACAGCAGCCATTTTGACATGAAATAGCAGGGTAAACATGGGTGTTACTACTGACATTAATTGTGTAACAGAGCCTTTCTAGTGAACCAGCATGAACAGCAGGATCCTGGCTCCGTTTGACATAAATGAAACTGAACCTTCATTAATGTCATTAATAACACCAGTGTTTACCATTTCATGTCAAAATGACTCCTGTGAGAAAAGATTGTAAATTACCACTCCTCTTCTACCTATTAAAAATGATGAGAAGCAACTGTCAGAACATCTGCAAAATATTGACTTTTCAAGGTGCGTTTTGGTATTTGGCCTCAAATGAGATTTTCAAAGTGCTGTGACAGGTCGGGAGGGTGTTAGTGTATAACAGTGGCTGCAGCATGCCAAAACATGCCTGGGTTATGGCTCTGGTTCCCCGTGGGGCCACTCACACAAAAACTGAGGCATTCATGGTTCATGTTTGAATTAAAGCATCCACGACATGGTTTAGGTGATAATATTCTTTTATGTCACGTTATTGTGTAACAATGGCTTTTTCATTTTCTAGTCCTACAGTAATTGTGTTGTATATTTTTTCAAGCTTTTGAATTTAGTCCTGCATTGAAGTGCCGGCGCTGGGCTCAGTCAGACTGTGGGGGTTGGATTTGGTAGAGGCAGTGAAGCTAACCCTGATGTCCCGGTGGTAGAAGCCCTGGAGAACTCCATCCACAACAACATCTGGGAGACCTGTAGGATGCAGCAGAGAAAGTTACCCTACAAAATTCCCTTCTACCCCTTACTAATTCATTCTGTTAAGTTTTATTGCTTTACAATGGCTCTATCAGTGTAGAACTGGTATATTAAGTGCATTTAATAGCTTGTTACACCCACATAAACAGAATAACCCAATTCTATTTTTGTGGTTAGACCGAAATGAACCCCCCATCCTTGATAAATGACCTTTCCATGGGCTTTGCCATTGGTTATTAAAGGAATAAAAGCCAGTACATTGGAACTAAGTGTGAAGTGTTGCCATGAAATGTAAACAAACTCCAGTTTTGTTGGTATATGGCAATTTTGTATATGAATAAACAGCTGATATTCACTGATAAAGACAGACAGCTACATTAAAAAAAAACCTCTTGCACAGTTATATATCATCAGTCTGGGATTCTAAATGCGTTATAGAAATTATTTTATGGTAATGCTATGATTTGCTTTTTTTTTTTTTTTTTAGTGTACCTACTTTCCTTACATCTATATTATCTGCTTATACTTCAGTTAGTGATTTCCTTCATTTCCCAGAATGCTCCCAGAGAACAGGTGTGAACCTTTTCCATTCATCTGTGGGTCTACGTCTACGTGGAGAGCTGAACCGAACACTGACTATAGAAACAGTGAGAACAAAAGAGTGGGTTTTTCCAGTCTAACCAAAGCAAGAGTCACGCCCCCTCTTCTAAAAACACAACATATTTTGTTCCATGCTGCGCTACTGAGACTATAGGTTGTGTAGAAAGTGGTATTTCTTCCTCTTCTACACTGGATTTCTCCCTTTTTGTTTGCTGAATGATGGTTAAAAATGGTGAGTCTAGAAAGAATCCCTTGTTCTTTGACTCTTGAGGAACTGGCAATAAAACAAGATTTTTACCACTATTTATGATAGGTGGAAATTTTCTTAATATCAGTCTCCTACTGTAATTGTTCAGCAATATTTAGCTAGTTATCTATGGGGTTAGGATGGTACCTCAGTAATAGCTTTGAAGTGTTGATTCCTGACCACAGAAGCAGTCAGTCTTTTCTTACCTGCTGCACATTCGGAGAGATAAGGGTCTTGAAAATATCCCACCACACGCTGATGTGATAACTGGTAACTGGGTAAAGAGATATGATATAAAGGGGGTTATTCAATACAGCTTAAGACTAAAAGTAATCTGGTAGTAATGTGTCTTTAATGAGTAAAATATTATGTATGTCTAACAATAAATAATGTGTTGGAACATAGTCGACTAGCTCCATTACTGTAACTGCATGGGTATCCACACTGGTACTGCATGTCATGTTTTTCCAGTAAGTTTCGTGCACTGTCTGCTTTGGTATGGGCAAGTTAGAAGCATGTTAATGAGGCTTGGTGCTGTCCCACTTTTACAGGATGCTGGCACAGATATATTCATTACACAAACAAGACCAAGCCTGCTCTGTATTCTAATTGAAATCCAAACTGCTAACACACAGAGTATGGGATGCCACAAGTACTGACTCCCCAACTGAGGGAGGGCCTTTAAAGTGCCTTCTGTAGTGCCTACATGTCTATTTAAGAATATGTTGTGTTTGTGCACATTTGTACATGTTTATTTCACAGCACTCTGGTTTTGAAAAAGTTTGATTGAATTCTACAAAATAGCAAATAAATGAAATTTCCTCAAAAATATGAAATGGCAGTTATTGTGATGTGTTATCTGAGACAAACAAGACAGAATAAAAATTTGAAAGTTTTTCCAGTGCAGACCCACCATTTCAATGTGCAAGAGTATGTAAGCGTATAAAGAGAAAGACAGACAGATAAATATGGACATATTTGTACATATAATGTACAACACAGGCTTTGAGAGATAAGAAAATGCTTTACAGATTAACGTCTCACCTGTAACTCTCACCGTCCAAGTCATCAAGTGATCTGAAAGAAGAACAATTGCCATCAGACAGTTTCACTGCTCAAAACAGCCAAAATAATTATATGCAGGTGTGTTTAAGAAGATGATATAAATTAGTTTCTGCACTCAACAATATGAACTATGATCTATTTATTTAAGCAGCTTCCTTATGCTCACACATAATGCTAAGAAAACGGAATATTTTTTTAAACATTAAAAGAGATACTCTACCCTTTGGTGTCCTTTAATATGCTTTAGGATTTCATTTGACAGTAATTCTAATTGTAAGATGGTGTACAGTGGCAAGGGGTGGGAAAGACAGAAGAGATGAGGGAAAAAGGCAGGATGGCATGTAACAAAAATTATGGATCAGATTTTAACACAACATTAAAAGAAACGTTTTTTTTTTTTTAAGTGCGAAAACACAAAAATGTTGTTATATAATGTGATCATCATATTGTGTCTTTGGGCCAGCTGTGCTACTCAACACTACTGTGAGAAATGTTTCATGTGTTTTTGTTGTATTGCTGCTTTGCCCCCGATCCAAAAATAGCGCTTCTAAATATAGCTGAGTGATGCATCTTAAACTCCGCTGGGTGAAGCCAGAGGAGACTGCAGGACTTACTCTAGGCTGCTGATCTTGTTCCCTGTGTGGAAGTGTTTAACATGAAGGAAGTCCAACAGCACCTGTGGCACATCTTCATTTTGATAGATGATCTCCTGGCCAGCACAGAATGAATCACAACATAAAGTGGCATTTTAGTCCAGTGAATTACAAACTCTTAATGGCTTATATTTTCAATCAATTTGGCAGTTTTGCTAACATAATGCAACAGAATGGACAGACAGAGCACAGACATAGCAAAAAAAAAATCATTTATGTAATTTTGGTAACTGAGGAATACTTTAAAGCTGTGCTTATGGATATCAATAGAAATATAGAAGTTGGCCCAAAAAGAGACCTTTTCCCAGTATTGCTCTGTGTTCAGCAATTTAAAAGGGTTTAATGTGCATTTTCCTCCCATATCTCCAAAATAAAGCATCAGTGATTGAGTCGACTCTTGAAAGTAGAATGTAAAGTAAAAATGGTGCAATAAAACACACTATAGTGCTTTGCAATGCTAGTGGCAATAAAAGAAACCAGTTAGGTAAATTTGAGGTGGATAGACATACTGTATATCAGTGATGGGGTGTCGGTATGGATCATGTTAGAGAGGGAATTAAAATCAAGATACATTATGTTTGAGTTGCACTCCTATTCCTCTGAGCAGATCCTCTGCATAAAGATAAAACACGGCTTGACAGCTGACGTCATTATGTACCGTGCTGATAGTTTTCTTTATTGTTAAACAAGATGACTGACAGGGACGGTGCTAATGTTTTTTGATACTGAAACCCAAAAGAGAACTTCATATCAGATTCAGTGTCTTGTGCATGTACCCAACAGTTTTGGACATGTTCCCTGCTCCTCACCTGGATGTAGTCTTCCAGCTCCTGCCTCCTTTGCTCCAGAGGCTTCGTCCGCAGGTGGGGGTTTCTTTTGCTGGGAAAATCAGGAGTCTGAATAATCTTCCTAAGCTGCAGGAACACCAGCAAATACACCATTAACTTTCCAAATGACTGAAATGAACAGGAAATACTTGCACACAAACAATATATGGTATGGTACCAGTAGGCACACATAAAAATACCAATCATTTGTCCATC
Organism: Myripristis murdjan; assembly: GCF_902150065.1. NCBI lineage: Eukaryota > Metazoa > Chordata > Actinopteri > Holocentriformes > Holocentridae > Myripristis > Myripristis murdjan. Next base: position 12,342,457 of record NC_043985.1, on the reverse strand, counting down.
AAATCCTATAACACTGTAGCGTGGTGTATTTTTAGTGTGTTATTTCCCAAACATCATGTATTATCCTGCTGACAGAAATAGCAAACTACGCTGTGACTAAACAGAAAGGGGACATCAGTTTCCATGTACATACTTTTCTGTGGAGATTATGGAATTCACTGTGTCTTCTCATCACATAATGTTTCCTCCCGTTAAACAAGATGTCAACTCTGAAGAGCTATGAACAAAAAAGAGAGAGAGAGAGAGAGAGAGAGAGAGAGAGAGAGAGAGAGAGAGAGAGGGAGAGAGAGAGAGGGGTCAGAATCTGTTGACTTAAATAAATCAACTGCCAAAGTTAATTCTTTTATAATAATACACTTGCAGCTTTTTAATGATGAAAAACGACAGCTTTAAAGTTTGATCAGTGACATACGCTTTTACCAAAGGGTGATGAAAATACACACATTTTATACATAAAATGCGATCTGCTTCTTATGAACATTCCTGGCTCTCTGAAACATGCAAATTTTACTCATAAAAAGTCCAATTTGCAGTGCCTCCCTGGGACTGGTTACATCATGATGCAGTAACAAGATTTCTCCAGCAGGAGGAGGCAGGCAGCTTCAGAGGATCCTTAGGAAAGTGGTAAAAATAGCCCTGTAACTCTGTTTAATGTACTGTTAAGCTCTGGTGTTATGCCATTAATGAATGACAGAGGGTTGATCCAATCACTTGATAGGGATTTGCCATCCCTATTCCAAAAGGTTTGAATCCAACATGCCCAGACTTTTGGTGAAGTGATAATTGAGAATGAAATCAGTCTATGGCTGAGCGAGGCTATAGATATGGAAGAACTGGGGAAATTCAATCTTGTGACAGCAAAATTAATTTTTTAAACCAAAGTATACACAACTGGTAGTGTCTAATAAATTTTTAAATATGGGAATAAGTAAAATACAGCACCAAATTCCAAAAATGACCTACAACTGCAAGGTACATCACCAACAGCCGTTTCCTTCTTTAATGGTGGATTTTCTTTGTCCTCACACATGGACATCTTGTTTTATTTTTTTATTTTTCAGCGTTTATTTTTTTTTTTTTTGGGGGGGAGTACACTGTCATCTGGATGTGACCAAATGTGTGCAATCAGAAATGAACAAGTCATAACAATTAGCACTGCCTGCCATCTATTGGTGTTCTGCAGCAAGGGAAACGTTTAATTAACATCAGCTATGTAAATCAAGGATTTAATCATTTCAGCATGTCTGGCAAAAAAAGTTACTTTTTGAATACATAAATTAGTTTATTAGTTAATTTGACAAAGAGTATGCATATTAACATTTCCGAAAGTAGAGTTAGAAAACAGAGTTAGGCAAAAAGGGTAATTTTCATCTGTAGTCCCTGTGAAGGCAATAAGTACACACACTGGATGTTTCATATAGAATGGGCTCTGTATGTGCGTACTACTGATGATACTATAAAGCTTAGAATACCACAATTTTGAAAGAAATTTTCAACCAAATGGGATGGATCCAAATGGGACGGATATTTGACAGTGACCAAGTATATGATTTCACATCATGTGTGCTTTGAGATGGATTTTCATTCAACATTGAAAACTGTGATGAAATTCTCTAACATTTCCTAAATAAAGTCTGCATGTCTGTTTGTCCGGGTGTATATTTTTGTTTTCATCTTCTCTGGGTTTAATGCTGACATCTGACTATTCCTGCTTACAAAAGATGTCCTTCCTTGATTCAAACTTCTACAGACATTTTTTCACATTTTTGGGGGAATTACATGGGTAATCAAGTTCAACTGCAGGATATAGTTTGTACTATCCTCACCTGATTATATAGAAGAAAGAACTGAATGGATGAAGCATTACACTTTAAATCTTACTGAGCAAGTAAAATCTTTTGTTTTATAGAGTATAAAATAAAGGAATATTGTGCTGCTCCAGGGACACAGCACAAGACAGGCTTATTTCTTTTCCTTATTTTTCTCCTGATGCTGTTGTAGTCTATAACCATGTAGGCTAACGCGGACAAAGGGTAACAGAAATCTACCATCTTGTGGAGTTTTATGGCTTCACAGGCCAAGACTTTAGGTTCAAGCGTTATGCAGGACAGTACAGCGTGTCCTCTATGCTGCGGGTCAGCTGGGGCAAATTCCCCAGTCCAGTGTCAATTCTTGTCATTTTTAACTCTAGGTGCAGACGGCTTCATAAATAGCTGCCTGTTCTGTTGGAGTTGGCCATCCAAGCAGATCTATTCAACACCCAGTTTCACACTGAGCCCAGGCACTGCTGCACTTTCTTTTCCACAGGCATTCACTTTACAGGGTGTCTGAGGTATCAGAGAGAACAATTTAGTGCTTTTTAAGACATTTTCAAGATAAAGCTGAACACAATCATCTATTTGTTTTTCTAAAATGGCCAAAGCGGCTAAATTTAAGGCCAGTTTTAGATCGGAATATGGTTGATTACTAACTGCATGAATCTAACAGATTCCAATGGCTTAAATAGCAGCAGCTGCTGAAATAACCAGGACATGTGTGACAAGTCAGTATAAAAAAAGTAACTTGGCTAATCTGGACAAAAAGAAATCACAAGATGCATGAATGAAATCTTACAAAATGTCCACATGGAAATTAAGACCTCATAAATGCAAATTTAAAACTATTACATGACTTTTAAGGCCTAATATTTTAAAAATTGAATTTAAGACAATTTAAGCCTTTTTAAGGACCTGCAGTCACCCCGGCTTTGGTATTTGAGAAAACCTGAGCAATCTAACTTATACTAAACGGTATGTTTTTCCCGTTCCTTACATTAATGGCTGTAGACTCTACGCAGCCATTAATCTGCACTATGAGATGCTGCCTACCTGGCGTCCAGGAAAGAATTGTAAGGGATCCTAAACGACATGTTTTAGGAAATGTGACACAATGATCAGTATGTGGCCGTGGCTGATTTGGAGATTTGTCTGGTATGTGTGGAACAAATCTGCGCTAAGTCTTACCTAACAACAAAAGCAGAGTTAAAAGGTGTAGGCTAGTCACTGGCATGCAAAAGTAAGCCAGAGGTGATCTGAGCTGCTCCTCCTGCAGGTTTAGCGTTACTGAGCGCAGGATCAGGGCTCACCTGGCTCACCTGACGTCGCACTTCTTCTGTGTCGGACGTCAGTAAAAGTTGCGTTAAGGTAACAACAAGCGCAGCGCGCGTTTAAAGCAACCGTTGGCCCATTTTGAACCTGCGGGCGAGATAAAACAATAAACATAACAACAACTAATATGACAGACCGTGTCCTCACCTTCCTTAACTTTCCCGAGTCATCCACTTCCCTCTCCATCGATGGAATCGTTACTTCAATCATGGGTAAAGGTTCTTTCGCAGCATCGGACTTTAGTTAATCTATCTGCAATGTGGTCACAAAGCGAAAGGTTACTTGAAAATAATTCACTCTTGAGTCCAGGAACTGAAACGTGTTGGCTGTTTCTGTCCCGTAAACACTCCCTCATTCCCCCTGCGCTCCACCTACAAACTAATTGGTCAAACCCAAATTTCCCAGGGGCATCCAGGACCATTAAAGGTGCAGTCCACCATTTCGCAGTGACGGCTCAGCAGCACATCTGAGCTCAGTCCTGACTATAAATACAGTAAGTCGATCTTTTTTTAAAGATCAGAATCAGATTCAAGACCCAAAAGCTGTATCAGCCGTTGCAAAATACTTCTCTTTGGCAAGGTGCACAGCTCACATAAAAAACAGTAACCCATGCATTTTCGAGAGGTGGAGAGCATGCACTGTGTATGCAGATAGTAACAATAGTGTTATTACTTTATTGTGCCTCTTCCTGAGTATATAAGCAGAAGTTGGTATACTATAAACTTCAGTTGCTATTTGGCTGATAGGTGGGTGTGCATTTATAGATTGGAAAAGGGGTCAATATACTCCATATACCTGCAGGTAGCACATTCCCTCCACTACACTACTGGCTTATACAGGGAGCACTTCAAGAGCATAGACAGCCCTGACTAACAGCAGATTTAGACCTGAACATACTTTAAGCTTTTATGAAATTCTCCATGCAGAATTTCTACACAACACATCCATGTAGACCTTTTATTCCTCTTCCAAAATAACAGGCTGGCCACAATTTCTTCCACCAATCCACTGATGTAGAGATAAATCACTTGGCTATGTCTATACATGACATGGATAGACTATGATCAAGTGATAATCCTATGGCAAATATAAGGAAAACCCTTAATTTACATTTTCCTCTCACCAAACAAACAAACAAAGAAAACCTATCCATATGTATGCCAAATTAGTGTGATAGGAATTATTTTAATGTATACTATAGATTTATGTCATATGTGTGCCAGCCTTACAGAAGTGGGTAAGTAAAGTGCTGTAGCTCTGTCATTTGTGGCTAGACAGAGAACAACACAACACTTTCAAATCCAGGTTCACTTCCCAGTACAATAGAAACACAAAGTAAAACAATAGAAATTTAGTGAGGGAAAAAAGGATGTAAGCCTTGACCATTTAACTCAAAACTGTAAGTACATCCTCCCAGAGCTGCTGGTGTCAGTCTAACACTCTGTGACTAAAAGATTCACTTCAGTGAAGTCAAAAGCTATCAATACACTGAAGAGGAAGTTATGCCTGTATCTTATTATAAAAGTACATATCCCAATCAAATTAAAATCAGTTTTATTCACATAGCTTCTGACCAACTTGTTTCAGTTTGCCATGAGCTGCCTTACAGAGAATTCAGTCTCTGCCAATCTTCCTTCAGCATAGCCTATTAAAGGACATTTCAACATTTTATAGCACATACATGCATCATTTTCCGTGAGTTGATCTCCACTTTGAACCAGAATCACATGCTCTGCCTGTGACCTGTAATCATGGGATTTTTATCTTCCCATCTCTGTTGCTCATGATGTTTTAATTTAAGCATGCAGGGAAGCTTACTTAAGCAGGTCTGTGCGAGGATGTGTGACCTTAAACAGTCATAGCTCATCGCAGCATGAAAATATTATGCTGCAATCTGCTTGTTTACATCTTGCGTCATCATATTTTACTACAGCCTCGGTCGCTCTAGCATGAATCCTTGTCCTGCTTGTGTACGCTCATTGTTTCAGAAGTCACACTGTCAGCAAGGCCAAGCAGTACACATTAACAAAAAGGAAGTTAGTCTTGGCTTTGTAGTTGCTGGATGTGCAAGAGCTGGGCTTCAGTGCACTGTACCAGCCTCTAGGCAGCTCTAATTTGATAACAAAAGAATCACTGTATGAATGAACAGCAACACCCTGAGCAATCTTTTGAAGGTAATGTATAATTCAATACATTTTATAAACTCTGTTAAACCACAGTAACTTATTTTAGGGCTTCAGTGACTTCTGCACTCTTTTGGTGCTTTTTGGATTAAAAAAACAAACAAACAAACAAACAAAAAAAAACAGAAAACACCAGGTTCTTGCCTAAAATGGTACTAGATAAAAATCTTTGTGGTTTCTTCAAATGATGTGAAAACTTGGAAATTGGCAAAATTTGAGTTTTGAGGCTTTGATATGATAACAACAGAAAAAAAAAAAAAAAAAAAAAAAAAACCTGCAAATCAGCAAATTAAAATGCAGGCCTCCAAGACACTGATAGTGGCTCACCCAAAATCCAATAAAATCCCAAAGGATATGTTCAGAATAACTGCAATCCCAGGGTTTCCCTTCAACCCAGAGAATCCCAGGAGCCCATGGATGGTAGAGGTTTTGTTCTGAAAGCTTTTATTTCACCATCTGATAAAAATTCACTTCAGTCTTTTTTATAATTCATTTTTGGAGGGACTTATTTTTTTTAATTTTGTGGTAATTTTCTTGTAATTTAATTTTAAATATACAGCCTTTTTTTTTTTTTTTTTTTTTGTGTTTCCTAAGTTTCTGGAAATTGGCCCCTAGCCTGAAGTACTTGAGAATCCCTGATATAGATGTTTCTTTCAGGTGAAACAAGGTCAACATGCTAGTTAGGAAAGCAACTAAAACATACAAATGGAGATGAAGAAAAACTCTTGGTATAGATTTTTAAGCCACCTTCTGAATGTCATTGTAACTGGAGGGGAATACAAATGTCCTCTCCCCTGCTTATTTAAAGGGGTCTGCCATTTATAGCTATACAAACTGGGCTGGTAGAACATAATGCCATTTTTCCTGGGCTGATGTGTGTATGAAAGAAACCACTGTCATCCAGGCTGACCATGTCAGCTGCTGCATTCTTGAGGGATTTTCCCAGTGAGTGATTTGTTTACTGCCACCGCTGCCACTGACTAAATTTAGTTTTATGCATGGCAAGTCGAAGCTCACATCCAATAATCCACCTCAGCAAACACAAATTGTACACACATGAACATGAACAAAGCCCACCCCACCCCACCCCCACACACACCTGCAAAGTCCTGTATTTGAATTTTACCTATAAAAAAGCATATAAATATGTGCAATAACATTTACCTAAGTATCAACAGTAAGGGTATTCACTGTGATTAATAGTTGCTTTTCTAAAAACTATTTTAATACTGTAGTGGTTGCACACCATACACTGCTAGCTATCTGTTTTATGAGCTGATAACATGAATTGCATATAGGAGCTTACTCTGCAAAGTGGCTGGTAACACCTGTCAGTGGAGTATAAAGTACAGTATTGCCCTCGGAAATGTAGTGGTTTCAGAAAATGGAAATATTCAATTGAAGTGCCAGTATCTTCCAACTGATTGAGTTTCCTATTTTTATTTTAGGATTATTTTAAAAAATAATAATTTTACTGTTACTATTGTTACTATGTTCTTCTATAAAGCCCTTTCAAACTCTGCTTTTAGGTTTGTGCTCGATAAATAAACTTAAGCAATATATGGTTTTAACTGGATTATATTCATTTTGCCTTTGGATGCTTATGAATTATATTGTTAAATAGGCCACCTTTATAAATCTTCTGCTTGAAGGTTGTCTGTGTTTTTCATGACAGAGGAGAGAGAGAGGAAGGGAGAGAGAGAGAGAGAGAGAGAGAGAGAGAGAGAGAGAGAGAGAGAGAGAGAGAGAGAGAGAGAGAGAGAGAGAGAGAGAGACCTGAGTGGTGTGGGCGTGCCTAAAGAGAAGTAGGATTTTTATTGCCATCTAGTGGAGGAATACTGCACCTCCCATTTGACTCAGCTATTGTTCACAGCTTAGGCTGCTGCCCCTAGTATCATGGCCACTGGGACTACTTCATCTACCACTACCATTACTGCTAGTACTACAGTTACTGCTGCTACCGATACTGCTGTTCCCACAGCTGCTGTGACAGTACTGCTACAACAGATAAAACTTCAAACAATTCTAGTAACATTGATAACCTGCTTCATAATACACACTAAGCCCATTTCCCTTATCAAAACGTTTCCAACTAAAATAAAGGCTTTTAATTCATATGAAGACAACTATGGTATGCCTTTAATTTATTAGAGAAAACCTGCCGATTACAGATGAGAATGAACGGTTAACACAAGGAAACAGTGATTCCGCCCATCTAATGAGTTAAGAGGTATCTGATCCATCAAAAGAGCACCAGGAATGACATCAGTGCTGCCGCGTTTGTCTTAAATCCTTAAACAGCTATAAACAGCCTCTCTACTACAACCTGTATCGGTATCATCATCATCATCATCAGCAGCAGCAGCAGCAGCAGCAGCAGCAGCAGCAGCAGCAGCAGCATCACCATCATTGTCTCTTTGAACAAAACTTCATGCTATGTTCTAATGTTTGAAAATATCAACTGAATTGTATTTATTTGTTTATTTAGTTATTAATTATAAAATACATATTTTAAATAAATTATGACTATTTTATAGAACATATTTTCAATGATAAATTAGTTTTGTTGCACCTGTAATGACGGGACAACCCACCTTTTCTCCTTTTAACCTATTAAATTTTAAATTTAGTTTCTGCCACACAAACAAAAAGCCTGAGGCAAATATTACCCTTATTGAGCATGGCTTCGATCATCACTAATGATAATGATAATGATAATGATAATCAGCTAATGAACAAATGAACAAACGTAAGTAAAAACACCTGTGTGGGTTCCCATGCAAGGACTCTATAGTTAATTGTCGAAATTTTAAAATTTGATGACACCTGGAAGGATGATGCATTTTGTTACTGATTAGCCCAAAGAGAGCCTGCGTCCATCGTGGAGAAAGAGATGTATACCTGTCTTTTGCTAGGTGTGTTCATTGCATTGATGATGACTGCCTGATCGGGAGATGTCAGTTCACAAATTGAACCACATACTAGTATTTAGCACAAGCAGCCAAACGCGAGTGGCGTTTCCCTGTCAGCAGGGAAAATCCGGTAAATCCGACAAAACTTGAACGCGGCATAAACCAACCAAATGGCTATACCACTGAAAATCACATGACCAGAGCATCATCTCCCCATCACCCCGCTTGTTCACCAAGCACCCAGCCCGCTCCGCCTGGTGACAAGTAGCTATCACCGAGCATCCCCGTATAGCGGAGATAGCGCTGTCTGTGCGCCTTTAAGAGCAATCCTGGTCTCTGCACTAAGTCTCCATCGCTGCGCTCTGAGGGACAAGACAGCCACAGCAATGTCGGCCAGCTCGGCTTTCAACGATGAAAAAGGGGGCTCCTCCAGCGTCGGGGAGCCGGAATATGGTCACGACCCGGCGAGCGGAGGGATTTTCTCTTCCGACTACAAAAGGTACCGCTACCTACCGCTTGACGCCGTTATTTATCTGTCATGTTGGGATATTATGGGGCAGCTTATGGCGGGGGAGGTGCAGTGTGGATGTAATTTCCTGCCTGCTAAGATGGATAGGAAGTGAATCCGACGTTAGTGTATAGTATTGAATAGGCTGAATGCAATGCAATATAAAAACTGGACGGAACTTTGTGGGTCCTATAGTTCATATTGGCGTCTGCTGTAAGCACCTAACAGCCTTTCTGTAACGCGAGTCTCAACCGTGATTTGGTCGCTTAGGCACCTTGTAGTGGGAGATGACCGCGTGATAGCATTGTTGTTATTGCTTATAAGTCAATTTACTCGTCTCTGTTGGGTGTAGTGAGGCTGGATGTTGCCTCCTTTGGGATTGTGGTTGATGTAGAGGCATTTGTTGTTGGTTTTTAGTAGAACTGTGCAGGCCTATGTGCGCCAGGCCTCGGCTCCAGCTTTTCAGCACCACCCCTGTTGGACAGCGCGCAAGGCAGCGGCAAGAGCCCCAGTTCAGGGTTTCATCTCAAAGAGATACACAACACACATCACCTGCAATCCTCACTCAGAATACAACAAAACCCATCCACACTACTGTTAACAGAAACTGTCTTAGGAAACCTAAAGTCCCCCCTCCCTTATTTAGTATTTTTGTTGTTTTTCTTTTGTCATTGAGATTAAGGGGTGTAGTTTTCGTTCATTGTTTCATAAAAGCATTGTGAATTAGGTGGGGATATGATTTGAGTTTTTAAATTTTTTAGTAATCATTTGGCACAATTTTCAAAAAGTGAAATATGGAGTGAAATGCTTTAGTCTTTTTTGGCATTAAGGTAAAGCCAGGTGTCCTGCATGGGGACGGTTTGTGTTTCTAGGAAGGTCATTGTGGTTAAACACAGGAAGTGCAGAGAAAGGATCATACAACCAATAGGCAATAGAGTCGCAACATGCAATAGTTGTGTCCCATAAAGTAAGGCAAAGGCCCCACTTGATTTATAGAAGGACTTTGTAAAGTTTCAGTAGGTTCATTTTGAGCCTTTATGTTATCCAGAGCTGCTTACGGTGAGGGAGCAAGACACATGGCTGGTTATGGACACACACTGGCTCTTTTGGAGATTGATGTATAGACACTTTGTGCACAAGACTAGCTTTCTAACCAGTGGATATTTCTGCAGTTTCAGAAAACAAGGAGAATATCCTCTGGTTTTGTATATAAAGAGGGGATCAGTAGGAATGCTGAGACAGTATAAGAATGGACAACAATGCTGAAACCTACACTAAAAACTGGCAATTATTTTGGATATAACTGGCAAGTTTATAGACCAGATACCAGTCTGGAGGCTAGGGATCTACTGGAGAGTACAATTGCTTAGACCCAATTAAGTCACTTAAAAATGTAATAAAATTTTTACCATTAAGGCTCACATAAAACGTTTGGAAATAAATTAAGCATCAGACTGGATTACAACAGGCTAGGGTCTTTTAAGGGACACAAGAGCAAATCAGTGCCCTGTGTTGCCCTGTGTGCCCTGTTGAAAATACAACAGATTCATGCTTATATTGGCAGCCACTGATTGCACATGAGTGCTCACTCACCTTTTTATTTACTTTTGCCCTACTGCTGGATATAATACAAATAGCACAGATGATGTTAAAAGAAGAACTGGACAAAGTCAGGTCAACTGTCCCAACTGGACCTGTACCACTTCCTGTTTCACCATGAGAACGAATTGTCTACTCAGCTTGTAGACAAATATTTGGAAAAAGGAAAATAAATCACAGGCATCTAAAAAAGAGACAGTCTCTCAGTGGATCTTAATTGTATCAGTATTGAAATTTATATGACATTACATGCGGTTGATTATTATTTAGCTAGTATGTCAGTTTTACACAAAGAAGTAAATGTAAATGCCACTTTATAGTCCAGTAAATATCTAACTAACTAACTAACTATCTAACTAAATATCTAACTAATATCTATCTAATTTAGTAGTCAGCAAACTGGGATCTGTACATAAGTCTAGTAAGTGGACATTGACACAATGTATAATTGGCATATATGTGAGCATATGCATGACATATTGTAAAATGTGCACTTGATGTGTATTTGTGCTGTAAATTTGTCACTGTTGGGCAAAAATCTTGGATCTCCAATTTTAATGATTTTTATTGTTTAACCTAAACCGAAGGATTGTATGGTTCTGAGTTGTGAGTTGACAAAGTTTTACGTCCTTTGAGGTATGAAAACCTTTCAAAACCCATTAGATAAACTGTAAAATTCATGGTGGCCAAGCTAAAAACATGGCTGTTTTACTTAGTGCCTGAAAACCTGGCATTTTGGAGACAACACCTTGTCCTTATAAGTTAAAAATATCATCAATCATATATGTTGAGTACATATAGTATTTTCATCAATGTTGCTTTTAATAGATTTGTAATGGTCATTACATTCAACACATGTATGTCTCTTAATGAACTGAAACACAAGCAATATAAGTCACAATATGCATATACAAATATACAGATACCTAATAGAAAGAGACAAAGTACATATATGCCAAAGTTTTTATACAAATTAGGGCTTATATATTTTCAGTTAAGTGCATGTTTATGCACATATTTACTGCTCTCTGTTGGATATGTACTATTCATGTCCACTGAGAAAAAACAACCTAAAAATTATCACTCAGTGTTTCAAAAAGATGACTCCTTTTAGCTAAAGGCCTTAAAACAGTTAATAGTCTGAGTATTTTCCCAAAGCATCTTTCCATGTTAGAAACCTTTCAGTCATTTTGTGCCAGTTGGTAGATATCTTATTTTAGAACAAAACTGTGAACACTACATATTTATTGTTCAGAGTTTGTGCCAAGGGTTGTGGGCCCAACTCAACAAGGCATTTGTGATGCTAGGAGTCACTGGGAAAATGCAGAACCATAACCATTTTCATCTAGCACTCATATGACATGTAGGCCACATTTCAATGCAGTGAGTTCAATGAGTTTACCCTTTTATAACATAACACGAGATGGATCAGAGCCTCTGTGTTGGCTAATGACACAGTGTCTCTCAATTTTATTACTGTTGGAAATCATACTGACATTGGATAAGAAAGATTGCTTCACTTGAGTTAGCACGGAAAACATAGCAGAAACCTCACAGAGCAGCAAAATTTCTTGTACAAAAATGATTCCATCGACTGTTAATTAATTATACTGGTGATTAGAATGAAAATGGAAAATGCTAATATCTAATAATTAAAACTACTATTTGTGTAGGGCTGTCTGTGTGATTTAGGCTATATAATTCTGAGTTGTCAGTTTCTTCCACTGCCTCTCTGGTACATGCGATAAGTGAATTGTGGCTTTTTCACCAGCAGAGGGAGCGTGGTCTCTATAAATGACAGCACTTGTGTCTGTGAACTGTGACTTTTTCTTTTGACTGGAAAGGGAGGTAGGCCTAAAGCTGGTTTTGAAACACTGATCATTAACTGTGGACCTGCTGCTGTTGTATTCTGTGTTCCTGAACTGATTCAAATGTCAGCTTGGCCTCATCGTCATGCACATCTGTTTGCTGTGGTGAGGAAGGCAGCAGAGGTAGATTGACCGGTTTCTCTGTAAGCATGGCAGTGAGAGTGCTGGCTCACCCTTCACATGCTGTCTCCTTGGAAACACGACTGAAGTGAAATGTTGCTTTGCTCTTCAAACATGGTAGTTGTACTATTCAGGATACACAGGATATGGCTTGTTATTACTGATAATATTATAGGACATTCATTGTCCTATAGCAATGAATGAGAAGCAAGGTAACTGTCTTCAGTTGCTTGGTATTATTCATTCAAATAATGCGTTTTGGTGTGTAACGTTTTGGTCTGTCCCCAAGTGAACTGGTAGTAGAATACACAAAGATGTTTAAACAATGGGTACAGCTTAGTAAAACAACAATCAGTCACCACTGATGTGTGGGCATATGTAATCAGTTGCAACTGATTCAATTACTATATCAATATGAATAAATAGTAAAAACCTCTGTTTACCTGTCCACATAAAAAACAGACAGCACAAAAAAATGATATATAAAAATATGTTATCTTGAATCCATTACATTATCAACTCAAAAACAATAAACAAAGAGTACAATTCCACAAAATGACTATAATGCAGCTGCAGGAGTTTGATAGGGTTGTCGACCAGTGACTCAACCATTACTCAGCCAGGCTTTCCAGACTCACTTTCTGGCCCACACTCTCTGTTCAGAAAAAAAAAAAAAGTCCCCTGTTTGCATTTTCCCCTATTCAGTGATGGACGACGGTGCAATGAGAGAGTCACCGGTGTCACTGAAGATTTTGTTCTCAAGCCAAAAATGTAAATAAGGAAGCAGCATCATTTTGCATGTGATGAGTTAGTTTAGTGGAAATTTAAAGTGGTTCTTTCCTCTTGTATTTCAGTATGCTATGCTAGAGTCCTGTTGCTGAAGATACTTGGTCACTGATAACTGATTAAAGCTAGAGATTACTTAATACTAACAAATTTCCATCACAATACATGCTATTTTGTTAGATGATTTTATTCAAAATGCCTCTCAATTCCTTAGTGCATGCATTCCTTTTGTACCTGGCTTCAGTACAAGGAATAAAACCCTTAACCCTGGTTTGTTAGTGCCTGGCTCTGATCACTGTGCTGAATCTTAACTGGTACAAAATTATGCGGCTTTAGAACTTACTGGAGTTTTAATATGAAACTCTTAAAATATTCCTTTTGAGGTGTGCAGTGAGGCATCGTACATTTAGAAGAGATGCAGGGAGAGACGGACGCACTGCTGCACTGCACTCAGAAACACAATTCAATATTTTCTCCTAAAATCAGAAAAGAGAGACACTTGCCAGATGTTTCTGAGAATAAAATTCAAGCACATGCTTTTTGTATGATAGTACCACACGGTGCTGGTTATGAGAGGATTATTCAGGCTAGATTTTTTGAAGAGACACAAAAGAGCCAAAACACAAATGTGTGATGACATGGATCAACTCTGCTGATAGTCTGCCGGAGACAAATTTTTATGGGCGTTAAGGTTTGGGCTTTACAGTTTTACGTTGAAAGAAGCATTTTTGTAGCATTTTGAAGCACCCTATACCAGAGAATGTTCCCATATCCCTGAAAAGATACATTGAACACTGCCAAAGCATCCACAGATTCATACATTGTAAACGCCCAAACTCCAGGCTGTGTATCCTGATGACATCAGAGGTCCAAATATTTAGTCTTTAGCTAATTTTAATAAATCTATACTGAGATGTCAAAAGACCACAGGAAAGCCATAGATTTTCCTTTGAAAGAGAGAGACAGAAAGAGAGAAAGAGAGAGAGCAAGAGAAGTCTCCTCATCACGACTCGACCAAGAAAGCTGAGTCATGTAAGAAGAGAGAAACCAGGTACAGACTATTAAAAAAAAAAAAAAAAAAAAAAAAAAAAAAAAAAAGGAAACCATAACATAATGAGGAAGAGGACTGGGAAATATTTGAAGGTATCTACTGATTATCACAAAAGGCTGAATGGCAAAAGGTCCAGGTGAAGGCAGCTAGCTGAGAGATAAGGCTGTGAGAGAGCGAGACTTAACAAGAGGGGGGAGAGGGAACCTGAGAGAGAGAGAGAGTGAGAGAGAGAGAGAGAGAGTGAATGGCAGAGCCAGCAAGCGAGGAAAAAACTGGAGACTTTTACACGTGAATGTGACAGGGCGGAGCGAGAATGACTAGGGGAAGGCGGTGGCGGGGGGGCTCTGATAACGTGGCGAAGGTGGGAGAGGCTGCGTGTCATCGTTACAGAGCACAGAGCGGAGCACTTGATCCCTATTTATATAGACAGACAGAGAGAGAGAGAGAGAGAGAGAAAGAGAGAGAGACAGAGAGAGAGAGACAGCGAGTGGTGCAGGAACAGGAACCACAGGAGGAGTCACAGGAGACGAGAGATAGATTCATGGCAAATAAAACTCCACGCCCCTCTCTGCCAAGCATCCATTTACCCAGCAGTTGATGACGGCTTCACTCGGATGCGTGCAGCCTCGGCAGTAAAAGGAAAACCTACCCCGGGGCTCCGGTGCGTTCGGATTACAGCACTTGAGCAGCAAAGGAGAGCAGCCCTTGTGCTATGGAAAAGGCTCTCAACAGGCACTGAAGCTATTTTTTTCTTGTTTGTTTTTTTTTTGTCGTCGTTTCAACATCATGTCCATACTGGATATATGTAACCTCAAAGGAGAGGAATACTTCCAATACAGCCTCTGAACAAAGCTGCAGGGCGCACTTTGCTGTGTGAGTAGCATCTAGTGAATTTCACAGAGCCAAGTGATCATCGGCTGAAGCTGCCAGAGCATTGAGGAGTGGCCTGGGTAAACTGCAGGCTTCCCCTCTCTCTGCTCCTCTCCAGTTCTGTACAGGATTCTACAGGTTGTTACTTTTTTTTTTTTACTTGTGGTTTGAGCTTTTTTTTTTTTTTTTTTGTGGGGGCAAAGATGACCACCATGCAAAAGCTTCTGCAGCTGCCAGTGAACGCGGTGAATATTGTGAAGACGGTGCAGAGCCAGGTGCAGAGCCAGGTGCAGGGTCAGGAGGAGGACAAGAGCCCCGTGCTGACCCCTGACAGCGGGCAGCAGACGTGGTACAACGCCCTGCAGCCCGATGAGTTACGCCACCTCCGAGCTGGAGGCACCGGAGGGAGAGGAGAGCAGGAGGAACGAGCACCGCTGGAGGAAGGTGGTGTCAGCGGGGGCATCAGTAGTGCCCAAACTCAACCTCTGCGGTAGGACATCAAAAGAAGCCAGACCTGCGTGACACATGCTTGCCACATCGACACTTTAAGGCGTTTAGCTCCTGGTTCTTTTCAAGGAGGTCTGCGATGAGTGCAACAGTAGAGGAAGCTTAAATCTTCGATACTTGCATCACAAGCGACCAAAACTGAGGTGTGCAGTGGTAGAAGTCACAGATAGCAAGCGCAACAGGATAGACAAGTGAGGAGACTTGGTGGAAAAGGTTCAAAACTCTATATACTTCACAATCACAATATATTCTTGTTAGAGTGAGGCAAACCTTAAATCAGTTGAAAATGATTGAACATTTTCTGATAAAGGATGTAAGTCCTCCACACCAGAATCTCCAACTGTAACAAATAAACTATATTAAAAAAAATACCACAATAAACAATCAACTGAACAGAAGGTAAGGGAGCACACAACTTTGATCACAAATTGTTAAAGCGTAACTTGAGAAAAAATTGCTCAAGGCCTGTCATTACACATTGGATTTAATTTGGCCACAGATTTTGAATTTTACAGGATGAGAGCACTACTGCAGTCCAGAACTTTCAAATTCTCTGCCACAAGTGAAGCAGTATCATCAGCATCTCATTCATGGAAATACTTTTTCGTTCCCTCTCATGTTATCGTAATCATCGAGTCTTTGAAAATCAAAATTGCCACGCATCTAGAGTCGTAACATTAAACGCTGGCCTACATCCATGGAGACTTTCCAATCGGACAGTCTTGCTGATCTCTTGGCTTTGGCATCAGGTAACCTGACCGCCAGTGTGCTCTGTTGAACCACAGAGGGTTAAATAATTAAATGCTGTTTGTAAATTCAGCTGTTGTTCAGCAGGACGAGACAAAGTCCAAAGAAATGTGAGATGCGGTGCTAGTGTAAAGTTACCGTGGAGTCTTCAAATGCAGCGAACTATAAACCCTTCCAGGCAGACATTTTTCCTACAGGTCACAAGATGACTGAATGAAATGAGTTTCTGAAAATACACTGTGATAGTGCAAAAACACAACACCTTGTTTCATGAAACTGCTTCGGATTGTTGGATGTTTTTTAGATCTGTTATATTACATGTTAGTACATATTTCAAATGTATTATTTCCTTCCATAGAACAAACTTGCTAGTAACTACTGCCTTCAGTCCCGCTTCTGTTAAAAATAGTAATGATCTGATAACCTGCAAACAGTTCTTCTTTAAAGAAAGCTATTCCAGCTCAGCTTGGATGTTTGGTCACTGCCAGTGACTATAATATGTATTCAATGTTTTAGCTTTCAGTTTTAATTATATCTTCAAAAGGCCTGCTTTTAAATGCACAAACATTTATTATTAAACAAGCCACACGAATCCCTGTTGCTTTATTCATTGGTGAGGCTGATCAGGGTGGTAAATTAGCACTACAGCCACTACTGCTATTTTAAAGTCCGCCTCCATTCAAATATGTGTTTTTCTTATGTTTACATCCTCTAAAATCGGGGATTCAGATGTACCCCGGGCCAGCTAGATGTGGTACGTCACAAACCCAACAGCCAATCCCGGCAACAGACGGTCCATCACCTGCCGGTCGCTGTCAGTATATTCAGAGCTCTCCCAAAAGAGTGTTTTATTTAAATAAAAAAAAGAAAACAAGACCAAATTGAAAATGCTGCTACAATATTTTTGTAACTAAAAATTAGCTGGATTTTTTTTTTTCATGTTTAGATGTTGAAAAATGGCACTATTTTCACGACTGTGAATGATACTTCCACCCTCTAT
Source organism: Myripristis murdjan (assembly GCF_902150065.1). Lineage (NCBI taxonomy): Eukaryota > Metazoa > Chordata > Actinopteri > Holocentriformes > Holocentridae > Myripristis > Myripristis murdjan. The sequence continues at coordinate 12,325,160 of NC_043985.1, read as the reverse complement.
GAACACAGCTATGGTTATGTGTGTAAGCAGGCAGGGAGAGTTGGCAGACTTGAGGGTGGGAGACTTTTTGCGTAGTTAAATTTCAGCTGTTTGAAGGCACTAAGGGGTGTTATTTCATGAAAAATTAAACTTATGAATATGTAATATTGATGATCAGAGATTATTTTTAGGGGCTTAATGATTAGCTGCAGGGGGACTTTAACATTTGCTTAGTTGTAGCTCGAGTATATTAGACTCTTGCAGGTAAATCTGAATTCATTGCTTTTGTTAAGGTGAAACGGATTGGAAAAAAATGTTGAAATCACTTGTTACCTTCACCTGAACAGGTAATGATGTCACCTGCACCATACTTTTCACCATCAGAGGTCAGGCTTCACTAGATTTGGGATTGAGGTTCAGTTACCCTTTAAAAAAAAATCCAGGCCCAGAAGTGATGACACCGAACTGTAAAATATAACAGTGCTGCTCTAAAGTGGTCGCCACCTCAAGGTGTGAGCTTGCTGTGTTAACCTTTAGTTTATGTGTGCAGGTGGAGAGAGGAGTGTTGATAGTCATCGCCTAGTAAGAGCAAGAGAGCAAATGCAAGTCACTCCCCTTGCTTTTACTTTCTGATCTATTGAAGCTGATGTTTTAGATTTCTCATGCCAGACCCTGTTTATCTCGTCATACATATTTGGCCATTTTTCTGCAGGAATAAGAAAAATACAGCACCAATCAACAAAGTGGGCCCAAAAAGCCTTTTTCCCCAAACAATGTTAAAATGTTCAAGATGGGTTTTTTCTTTTAATGTTTTCTGATGTTATGCGTCAAACTTCAAACAGTGCTGCCTTAGAAACACAAAGGATTTTTTTTTTTTTTTATGTTGCTGTAATAGGAGACTAGGTGCTGGCAGTGACGTCCACATGTCTGGTTTCATGGCCGCAGGAAGTGTCATTTCATTTCACAATTTCACAGGCGGAAATTAAACACTGGCACATTCTTTTTCCGCTGAAAATCAGTGTTAGGGTTAGTTACTCATCTTTTAGCTAGGCCTGGCATATTTGCTACCCTAGGGCAAGTTTGCTTTGCCTTTTTTTGGGACTAAATTTTCATGTTGTTTCGGGACACAGCCGCATAGACCTATTTGTGAGAGAGACAGTGGCTTCGGCTTGATTCACTGCTTGCATCCCAAAATAATCCTTCACAAGCAGTTTTTTATAGATACTGTCAGGTGTTAATTCCATTCCCTTTGGCGAATCCATGTTTTGAAGTTTGCGATAAAGCAGATTATATTATTCATGCAATACATTCATTAACACCTTAATATCTGAGACACACACACACACACACACACACACACACACACACAGAATATTAAGTCAAAGTCATGATAAATCAGCTTTGTGTTGTATAGTGGCCTCCTCCTCGCTGCTGTCATGTCACCAATACAAGTGAAATGTACATTATAGCACAAAAATCTCCCTCATCTCAGTGGAATGATGTATGACCTTTGATCAGACTTGGGTCAAATAGCATTTACAAATAATATGTAGGGTGGCTTTTAACCCTTCTGGAGAACCAAGAGAGGCGCTCGCCTGTTTCTGCATCAAGAGGAAAGCTGTAAATCACAATAAAATGGATTAAATTGATTTTCAAATACTGAAATGTGATTGTCCAAGCTTTTTGGAACTCGCATTGTTCTGCGTGACAAATGGTGGGGTAGACTAAGTAACAAAATAAAAGTACATATTTGTTTTTTGCAAATTTATAAAATAACGTATTTGAATCACAATAGTCATAGTTTTATACAAGCAACATACACATCTCTATCATTACACACCTGAGCTGTGTTTCTAGGACTTAATCAGTTTTCTAATCAAAATGAAAATGGCAGAAGTGAAGAGTTCCACCTTACCCTATAGGCAGGGTAAATTGTACGAGGCACAGGCAAGAAAAGCCTTATGAATTGTTGTAAACAAAATTTAGCCCATGCAATTCTATGTTATAACAAACAAAGATGCTTTCCAACCTAAATGCAATATCTGCTTTGAAATCCGAATTAAATATGTAAAAATTATTTGTAGTTGCGACAATACACTCTGGTAAACTAAGAAAGTCCTACAAATCATCAGTACAAACTGGTTTGCTGGCAGCCATGAACATCAGCGGGACTGACATGAAAAGACTTTTTCTTTTTTGTATTGAATTGTTTAGAAGTCATACTTAGAGAAATTAAAACATCATGTGAAAATAGTTGCTCATGCATACTTTCCCTTTTTAACAGTTTGTAACAAATTAGTGAAATTAAGCAAATTCACATTTTGCTGAGGACCCCCTTGATTCCCCTCAGTGACCGTCAGGGGGCCTCCAGACTTGGCTTTGGAAGCCTCTGCGTTACAGTATTTATATTTCAAAAGGGTCTCAGTATCTGGATTGCATTGTATCTGCCACATTACACCTGTTGTGTGGCAGAGTGTGCTCTGTCAACACTTTGGAGTAAGATCCACAGCCTACTGTACCTGGAGATTCATCCCAATGTGAAAATCATTGTGTATTCTTGTCACAGCGCCTCAGCCCCGCCGTCCCCTATGGAAACTCTATCAGCTGCGACAAAGGCACTGCAGGAAGGCAGGAAATCGCTTAACTTCATTTTATTGCATTCTTTGTTGCCAAGGAAACTAGTTGGGGTAAACGTGCAGTTCTGCAGCTACTTAATCCACAACCCCCCCACTCTACCACCTTCCCCACTCCCCCAAATGACAAAGCACTCTGTCTCCGAGGGAATCACTTCATTAGCGGATTCATCCAATTTGTCCCTCCTGTAATAGTTTCTGGGTTTGCTTATTAATGCAGGCTGGCAAACTGACACTAACAGACACTGAGCATGGAAACTATTTTGTTCAGCAAATGGATGGCGGAGGAGCGGGTGTTATCTGACCATAACATAGAAAAACAACCTGACATAGACACACTGAAACATATTGTGCAAGTCTCAGCCCGCAGCTGTTTTTATGGAGCTGGCTTGTAATTTTAATTTCTGTTGGTTAAGATAGTTCCAGAGAGCATCTACAAATTATTCAGGAGTACAAGGATCCAAGTTTATACGAAGTTGAAATGGTCAAACATATTGCTGATTGTATCTCTAGTGTTGTAACAACTTTAAAATGCGGCTTATTAACCTGCACCAACAAACTTGGGCAGGATTTATGTTTTTGCCACATTCAGTCAGTCTGTTGGTCAGTTTGTCTGTGTGTGTGCTTGTTTGTTTGTAGGATGTACCACAAAAGTTATGAATGGATTTATATAAAAGTAAAGATCAAAGCAAATGACCACACATTGAAATTTATTAGGAGCCATGCGGGTCCTCTTGTTCCCTCAGCAAATTGCTTCTGCCTTCACAGGTGTGACGACTATAAGCATGCCACATGATTTATATGAAACTCAGTGGAACAGCTGATCATGGTCCAGGGAGGAGCTGATTCATTTTTCACACTGATTGGCTGAAGTAGGGTGTGGCTTCACCTAAAAACACATGTAACTTTCAAATGGATTCACACAACATCATGGCATTTTGTGGAAAGGTTGGTCATGTGACAAAGAAGCACAGATTAACTTTTCACACTAATTGGCCAACAGCAAGTATGACGGTGGGATTGATTAACTTTTGGTGAATATCCAGCATGTGGAACTGGCATATCTTAACCGTACTGAGAGCTTTTTTCTAGTTTCAGAATGATAAACCATGCCACAAGCAGATTCACCATGAACCTATTCAATATCTAAAGAATACCACAATTGGTTATGTTTTTAAGGTACACAAGATATATTTTCAGGTACAACACAATGTTAACACATCACACACTTTAGCACACATTATGACATTATCTGGTCCAAATTACCATGTTAATTTGTTTTTAGACTTAAAAAAAAAAAAAAAATAGGCATTTTCAAAATGGAAACAGCTTTGTTTACAAAAACAAAAACAAAAACAAAAAAAACAAACATATATCATATCTAATTGTATTCATTTGTTTAAGCCATGTGTTTTTTTCCAGGTAACATCTAGCAAAATCTTTACTTAAAGGCTAATGCATAGATCATGGTAGCTTTTGCGACTAAATTTTGGATTCAGAAAAAACCTTGTGTGAAGCATTATATTTTACACTCCAGTAAGGACAGAGAGCAGTTAAACAGACATTTATTCCTGTGAATATGTTGTTAGTTATTACTTTAACATTTACTTAGGCTTGTATTTTCAGGGTACAGCAGTGATCTTGCCTACATTGACTTGTTGCTTGTTTTCTCAGCGTTGCTGTTCTCTGGTTCCTTGCTGGTTTAGTAGAAACTGTCAGTATTGCTTAGATGTGTTGATAGTGGAGGGGGTGGAGATGTCAGTTTAGATCCACTCAGACACGGATGTGTGAGCTGGTCAGTCTATTCTTGTTCTCTTTCACAGATATGATGGGTGAAAATGGGTGGGGAGAAGCAGGTAACATGTAACTGATTTACAGCAGTCTGACTGCAGAAACAACAGCTGTAATTACCAGTAAAACAGAGAAAAATCCTGTACCTTTCATATACAATACAGATGATGTCATATGGAGGTTTATATGGAAATGTATAATTCATCATATGCTCATACAGCCAAAATGCTGTTTTATTGTGAGGATTTGGATATAAATAGATTTACGCATTAAATGACATATCTACTCTCACCAAGCTCAAGGAATAGTTGCATCAAATTCTGTGTATTCTCATATGAAATGGTGTCTTACATGAGTCACAGTTGACTATTTCATTTAAAAAATGAAGCTAAATAAAACTATATTGTTATCTTCACATAATATGGATTTTGGACATTGACCAAAATAATTCCAGAGAGTAAAATGGTGTTCCTACCCCTTTTCATGTAATATGAATGATTCCATTATTAGAAGTCACAACAGATTATCAATTATGTCACTTCTGAATTATGCTAATTTTTGATAATTAATCGCAACCCGAGGGCAACCATTCTTTGTGTCCTAGAGCAAGTTAGATTTCCTGCAGCAGAAATAATAATTCCTTGGGACTTTGTTGATTCTGTGTCTTGACCAGAAATTGTAAAAATAATGGAAGGCCTGTGTTTCTGGTTTGGAGCATAGGCAATCAGTGTGGACCCTCCATCATTTCTACAAATGGTTTTTACTGCTCCATGTTCCATCCTCTACCAAATGAAACAAAAACATCAAGCTGTGAGTTCACTGTGGGTTTTTTTTCCCCCAGACATGATGACTTAAAGGAGATGCTGGACAGCAACAAAGATTCTCTGAAATTGGAGGCAATGAAGCGGATTGTGGCTGTGAGTATGAATAATGTTTGTGTCGGAGCTTTAACACAGGCCTCAGAGTTTACTGATCACCAGGCACAACTGCACAGTGTGTGGTGATTCAGACAAATCTTACATACAACACAACATGCATGATTTATTCTGACAAGGCAGACCTGATGCATGCCGTGTGCAACAGAAGTGATTTCATAACTTCAGCTGTCAGAGATGAAAACCCCACCATAACTAATCTGTAATAACAGATCTAACCGATATAAGAAAAAACGGTAAAAGACTTAACATCCTAGAGCTACCAGGGAAAGACATTTTGAGATGATATAAACGGTAAGAGATGGAAACTGCACTGTCAGCTGTTAAATATTCATAATCTATGTCAGTTTGCTACTTTTGAAGCTCTGCACCCATCTTTCATTATCCCTGCAGGCTAAAGCAGCAGAGAAAAGGAGGCACAGCATAAAAAGGGATTACAATGGAGAGTTTTATTACAAATTATGGGGGCAAAAAGTTCTTACAAAGTGATTGGTAGCCCAAAGTAAACAAATACTCAACAAGCACTTAACTTAGAAATAACATAGAAATTTACAATCTGAATCACGTAGTTTGAAATGCATAGTGTCCTTCCGTTCAGGCTCTCTCTCACCCCACAGAGCTCTACCAAGTGCATGAATGCAGTCCTTACAGCATTGACAGCCGAATGTCTGACAATTATAGGGGAAGTGTGACTGGAAACCTAGAAGGTGCTGCTCCTTATACAGAAGTTGGGTTTGAAGCTGAATTCGGTCAGTGGTCATCTAAGTCCATCTCTGAATGTGGTGTTCATTGGGATGAATTTGGATGCTCACTCAATGAAGGCATCTCTTCTTCAGGTGAGGGTGGAGTCATTTGACTCTGAGTCATTTTTGGCAGGGTTAGACAGTGTCACCCGGGGAGTGCCAGAGGCCACTGAGCTTACTGACAGCAGCTTCGCTGTTTGTGCCGTTGTGCTGACTGCATCTCAGACCGCTGCAAAGGTGCTTCAGTTGACACAAGCCTCACCTCAAGCGTCACAGGCACCGTCTGCTGGTGCTGTTCATGCACTGTGTGAAAGCGTTGTCAATGTGGCACCTGAAGGAATTTCAATTAGTTTCCCCTTTAAAATCTCAGTGCTCCACTAAACACATTTTCTGTCATTTTGCTCCAGTCAACTTGCAAAACCCCTAACATATCCTTAGTTTTACCTTGCATTGCTCATGAACACAAGCCTGAATCCCTCGATTCTACTTAAAATTAAGTAGTAAATGCTTGAAAATGCACAAATCAATTTTTCAGCTGTTGATCTCTTAACAGACCCTGAATTTCAAAAGTCAAATTAGGGTGTATCTTCATAAACAAATTCAGGTGTTGATTTTGATTATTAAATAGAAAAACCTGTTCAAGCACCTCAATTTTTTAATATATGCACAAAAATTATACATTTTTTTTTTCAGAGTCCGACTAAGATCATGTTAAGATTATCTTAATTCTAGTCTTTGTGAAAATTGCAAAATTCAAAAAGCTTTATACCTTTTGCTGCCATATAGGACCGCTAATGTGCCAAAATTGCAAAATGCAGCCTTTGAAGACTTTTATACTCCATTCTGCAGGAGGGAGATGAGTCTGGTTGCAGGAGTGATGAGTGTGTCCACAGTAATGATAATGTAATATAGTACTGACTGTATGTTTTCACTGCAGATGATAGCCCGAGGTAAGAACGCATCAGACCTCTTCCCGGCCGTGGTGAAGAACGTGGCCTGTAAGAACATTGAGGTTTGTGACAGAGGCAGTTTTATATATATGTGTGTGTGTGTGTGTGTGTGTGTGTGTGTATTTTTTTGTGTGTGTTGTGTTTGCTTGTTCTTGTGTCAGTCAATGTAGCTTCACATTATAAACATGCTCTCTGCATTAGAGCTATTTTAGATTTTAACTTGTCATTTATGCATTTGATTGTTAATATGACTTTTTTAAAGCTCCTTTTTTGAAATCTTACTTTAGCAAATTACAGTTTTCTTATGTTTTCTCATTGTTTCATCTACTGCTTTAGCACTGTGAAAATAAATTAACCCTCCATCTCTGACTTCCTTCTCTTGCATCTGCCTCCCCTGCAGGTGAAGAAGCTGGTTTATGTTTACTTGGTGCGTTACGCAGAGGAGCAGCAGGACCTCGCGCTGCTCTCCATTTCCACATTTCAGCGAGGCTTGAAGGTAGAACGCAGATGCCTATGTTGCCATATGTTTTGGATAAACATTCCTTCGCATTTTGACTTTTACTTGGTTTTGTCTTCATACATTTCTCGCAATGTGCTACAATTTTTGTCCTTTATTTTCTCTAATAGGAGAAGGCTTTTTTTTTTTTTTTACTGAGCTAATGGTGCCTCTTCTTTTTATTCAGGAATGTTTTCAGTGTTTTCTAGCTATTTGAGAGAAACAAAAGGACAGATGAAGAATTTCATTCCGCACTGCTAACATTACATATTTCCATTATCCTTATCCATTATAAGAAAAAGTTACTTGATATTCTTTACTCAATATTTCAAAAACACAGCTAACATTGCATAAAATATTGAAATACTGACATATATGTCATATATTTCAAATATTGTATCTAATTGTGGAGTGATACCTTTCAAATGTTTTTTTTAGTGTCTTTACAAACATAACCCAAGTAAAATTCAAGATGTCATGCTGGTCTTTTTTCAGCCGGCAACTGTAACATTGACTGATGGTTTGACCTCTCCCCCTGTGCTTGTGCAGGATCCCAACCAGCTGATCAGAGCCAGCGCTCTGCGGGTGCTCTCCAGCATCAGAGTCACCATTATAGTCCCTATAATGATGCTGGCCATCAAAGAGGCAGCTTCAGATATGTCACCATATGTCAGGAAGACAGCTGCCCATGCAATTCCTAAACTCTACAGGTAACTTGCAGAGACAGTAGGTTTGAACCTTTTTATCTCACGGCCTTCGAGAACAAAGCAACGCCTGCTCATAACTCTGTGTTGTGGGTGTAAATGCACACAGTGGGGAACTCTGAGACCAAATGCTAATTTTTATTTTCCTTCCTCAGGCTGTTTTACTTTATTGATTATTTGAAGCCTATACCTTTTTGACATGAATTATTTCTCACTAAAAAGCCCTTAATCACAAAGATTAAAAGCATGTGTATTTGAAATCTTGTATTTCAAATTCCATCAATGATTTTGCAACCTGTTGTGCCACCTTGACTGCCAGATTGAGAACCACTGTACTAAAATGCAGCAGTAATCTGTCTTCATATTTTTACCAATTAAAGCCTTTATGATAGTTAGAGGAATATTCCCCAGACACCCATCGCTGCTGCAGCAGTAGAGTCAGGCTATTTAATGATCTTTAGCATAAAAAATGTGTGCTAATTTCTAGCAGTTGATTGTTAACTAAATAGAAATTCATGCATCTGTGTGTGTTTTCCATGTCTGCGTCCAGTTTGGATCCTGAACAAAAAGACCAGCTGATTGAAGTCATAGAGAAGCTCCTTGCTGACAAAACTACGGTGGGTTTTACCCTGTTCACAGTAACATTTTTGATCCAATCAGTGTTTTTTGCCAACACAATTTATTCAAGAGAGGCAAAAGTTGAGTGCACCAAATATTAGGTCTGTTGCACCGCCTTTATTTAGCAATTCTAATTCCTTCTTTAACCATTAATAGGTGAAATCAGTAATGTTTTACATATTTCATCAGAATTCACTTGGACTACTTTCTTGTGAGAACAGGTTTTTCAGATATTTTATGCAGTGATGTTCAATGAAAGTCAGTTTAAGTCAGTTTGGCGAAAGAATTTTTCTAAAGCTAATACAGCATTTTTTGAGAAAGGTGCTTCAAATATCAGTGCAGAAAGTTGTGACAGCTGTTGTTTAGTTACTGTAATGAAACTAGAATTCGCAGTCACCACCTGCAAGTTTAACCCTTGTTAAACCTGAGCAAATTCACTGGATGATGTGCAGGAAAGAAGGTGATTAATTAGAGAAAACAAAACAAAGCAAAACAAAAACACACACAATAAAACAGAAAATGACTAGAAATTAGAAAAAAAAACACTGAAATTTAGCATAATGGCAATAAAAATAACTATATTCAAAATTATTCAATAATATATTTAAAGGTCAGATCAGCGATGCTGGATAGATGTCAGACACATATATAATTACAAATATATTTCTTTGTCATTTTTTTGATAATTGAGTTTTTTTCTTTTTCTTTTTCTTTTTCTTTTTTTTTTTTTTTTTTTACTGTTTTGGCAATTTTTTGTAATGTTTAAATAGTTTTTTGGTAATTTGTTAATTGCATTTTCCCTCATGCCTTTGAAAGAAGTCAACAGTTTAAAAAAAAAGTGGTAAATATGGTGCCCAAACAATATTTTATGTATCCACTGATGGTGTCAGGTAACATGATCCATTTCAGGAAAAATGACATGAGCCTAATTATTCCTATCCGTTGTATGTTTGCTTGCATGTGATTGGACATTGTGTAGCTGGTGGCAGGAAGCGTGGTTATGGCTTTTGAGGAGGTTTGCCCGGAGCGTATCGACCTGATCCACAAGAACTACCGCAAGCTGTGTAACCTCCTGATTGACGTGGAGGAGTGGGGTCAGGTTGTCATCATCAACATGCTCACCCGCTACGCCAGGACCCAGTTCCTCAACCCCAACATCAATGTGAGTGTGAAGCAACAACACACTGGGAACAGTCCTGCGATGCACTGACAGCAGTGACATAGAGACCTAATTAATTATTAGTTCATTTTGTCAGTGGCCTTCTTCTCTTCTGTGGAGAATACGGTGTCAGGCTTCTTAGCTTGGTTAATATTAACAACTGTTGGTAAAAATAGCTCTTGGCTTATTGCATGCATCCTGTACATAGAAGCACATAGAAGCCCTGCTTATACCACAGTGAGATTTGCTATAAAATGCTAAAGTATGCATTGTCTTACAATCATAAAAAATTCCACTATATATTTCTCCTTCCTATATATCACTGTATTCACTATATTGCAGCACTCAATGCAAAGTAGCACACCAAGAGCCCAGCAGCACATTTGCTCTCAGTGTGATGTCATTGAAATTCATTTACATATGAAAAACACTACTAGGAAATTAAAATTAGAGCTAAGCCGTGAAAAAAAAAATCACAAGAATATGACTCCTACTTTGTTTTATTAATTTTTAACGGCTGAATAAAGGGGAGTGAAGTGTCTCAATTCCAGGTGGTGTCTCGCTACTGTGCAGCAGTGCTGAAAACTTAGAAATGTGTGCCCACGCGTGGATACCATTCTTTCTGTTTTGCACTGTTCCCCAGCTTGTTAAAGTGCTGATTCCCAGCGCATTTGGTGAGAAATGGATACGGCTGATACCATGTGTGAATGTAAAATATCAGGGCCATAAAACTAAGTACATGCATGCATATGAATTTATGCTGCTTGCAGGTTGAATACACAGGGGTTTGATTATCACAGCAGTTCTCATACCCAGTGTAGCCAATTTGTCCAATGTTGTGTTTAATCCTCATTCCTCCGCAGGAGTCCCTGCTGGAGGAAGGAGGCGGAGGAGAGAAGACCTTCTATGGCTCCGATGATGAGGAGGATGAAGACGAGGAGGACAAGGAGAAGAAAGCGGAGGCTGCTGCCATGGCCAAGAGGAAGCCGTATGTGATGGACCCAGACCACCGGCTGCTGCTGAGGAACACCAAGCCCCTCCTGCAGAGCCGCAACGCAGCTGTGAGGCACCACTCGTCTAAATAACACATACCTAACACACTCTGACTACAGCATAACTCAACACTATTTATGTCAGGTGCTGACATACTTTGTAAGCGCTTAGTTTAGTACATTATCTTTGTACACCTTGAAGTTACATTGTGTTGTTGCACTGTTCTAAGAGCATTATACGAAGAAGATAGATTTTCTTCAAGTACCTGCACAGTAATATTGTGTACTCTTAGTACTTTTAAGAAGGTTAATTCACAAGGTAATACACTTGAATAAGGTCGTTGTTAAGTACCACCCAGTGATGCAGTGGTTGCAGACTGTTTTAGAAATGTTGATGTTGATAGCATTGAGCTCCATTGCAGCACAATCCTTTCAACACATTACAAGTCATCCAAGAATTATTGTTCTGCTAATCTACATTCAGCCTCACATGATGCAAGATTACATCACTACTCGTGATTCACCCCCCCCTCTTGTTTCCCCACTACATACACGACTCAAACCACACACACACACACACACACACACACACACACACACACACACACTCACACACACACACACACACACACACACACACACACGCACACACACACACACACACACACACACACACACACACACACACACACACACACACACACACACACACACAAACAAACATACTCCAGGTGGTGATGGCTGTGGCCCAACTGTATTTCCATCTTGCCCCTAAAGCGGAGGTTGGGGTGATAGCCAAGGCCCTGGTCCGCCTCCTGAGGAGCCACAGGTCTGTTCTGTTTTTAAAAAGGACGGTCATTCAAATTCATATTCAGTACACTTTTGCAGCAGTGTGTAATCCAAATGTAATCCAGTGTAATCAAGCCAGCAGGGTCAGCCATCCCACTATGTTATTATTGCTGAGAATAAGAGTAAGGTTGGAAAGGACTGAGCTGGGTTTATATGCCTACGGAAAACAATTTACATTGAAAGGAACAAAAAAAACATGCACAAAAAAAACAAGATGCCAAGCAAACACAACAGTAAACGTGACAAGAGGAAGTAAATGACTATGAAACACGACAAAACAGTCTGCTGAAATGATAAGGGAGCGGAGTACAATAAATTGCAATAGCCCTGAGGCAGAAAGCGAGATAAACAAGGGGTGGTGGGAATGTGGTAAACATGAAAGCATAAACCGTAAGGAATGATGACCGCACATGGCTGGCTAATTGGCTGTAAGTCCTGCAGACTGTCAGCAGTTTACTGAGTAGGTGCAGTTACGGCTCTGGTTGGGCTCTAATGTGATCATCTGTCAGCAGCGAGGGATCCGCAGCCTCCCTGTTTGGAGAACTTGGCAGAAATCCATCTAGTGTACAATATTTTTTTTTTTATCAGAGTGCTTGTTTTTCTCATAGAGGCAGAGGTGTCACGAAACTCACAACAACCACATCTGGTGCCACCATGGAGGTCCAGTGGAGAAGTGGCAATGTACAAAATGGTTAAATATTTAACAACTGAAGTAGAGAAAGGGTGATGAGATTGATGTGATTTTGGCATTTACACCATTTTGATCGAAATGTGTGTCGAAATCGAAATGGCCAAAGGATTACCTAACTTTTCACACCCATTTGTCAAGAGGGGGCATTGTAGTGGGTATGGTATATCACAAAGAGTGTCATATGTTTCGAATCGATTCATATGTCACCACTTTTGAAAACTTTGACCAGGTATGTCATGAGCCACAAAAGACCTGATTAACTTTTCAAGCTGTTCTGTCAGAAGGGGGCATTGGAGTGAGTGTGGCATACTACAAAAATAATATAACTTCTCAGTGGATTAGTGCAACACCATGAAATTTTGACAGAATTTTGAGCTAAAGAGCAATGTATTCACTTCTCACACTGATTGGACCACGCCCACTTCCTTGTAGGCCCCACCCACTTCATTTTTTTTGCAGTTTCTCCACAACAGGCCTTGTGGGGTGTCTTCTGATTCGGCATGTACCTGCCAACAAGTTGCTAGACACATGGCTACACCCGCTTCTGGTTGTGCTTTTTATTACAGATTCTGGACCAGAGCTATTAAGTGTGCAGTGTGCAGGGTTTGCACCATTTTTTATAAAGTAACCGATTTGAATTTGAAAAATAATCCCTATGTTGGGTGAACTTAAACTGGGAAAATAATGTGTCTGCAATATTAATCACTAGTACCCTTGCAGTGCTGTTTGCTCTCAAAATAAATTTTGTGACTTGAGCATCTGAGTAATTGAACAAGAGGGCTTCCTCGTCCTGTTTTCTTCAACCTTACCTACCTCAGCTTTAATATTAACATAGCCTTCCATTAATGTCTACTCCACATGTCAGCAAGCATGCAAAGCGGATGTGGTAATAAGACAGTGGTGGTTTGATGTCATTTTGGGATTGCCATTTCGTTTAATATCAGCTGTCGTCTCTATTCCTCAAACTCTTTTTATGTTGTTCTCTCTTTTTCTGTGTCTCCCTCCAGTGAAGTTCAGTTTGTTGTTCTTCAGAATGTGGCAACGATGACTATCAAGAGAAGGGTGAGCTGTGGTCCTCATATGAGCGATCATTCATTTTTCCTCGTGTGCACAGTAGTGCTGAATGGACTGAACTCCAACGCTGATCAAACTTCAGCTTCACAGAGGTTTGTTTCTGTTTTGTCAGGGGATGTTTGAGCCTTACCTGAAGAGTTTCTACATCCGCTCCACCGACCCAACCCAGATCAAAATCCTTAAGGTATTCTATTGTATTGTATTGTATTGTATTGTATTCTATTCTATTCATCTTTGGACTGATGTATTCCACCCTGTTTTATCCAGTTCTGTTGATTTTAGTTTATATGTACTGTAATTTTTAGGTTTTGTATGGTTATTCTACTAACTCAGATTTTGCAGTGTTACCATAGTTTCTGAGAAGAGGCCTTATATTTGGATTTTTAACCACTTGCCACTTGACTTCACTAAAATGCCAATGCTGGTTTAGTCCATTTTTGAACCTGGGGGATATGAATTCCTAATCCCTAAGGAATCCCAATGTCATCAAAATTTTATACTCACTAATATTGACTGGATTTTTTTTTTTTTTTTTTTGCACAAATGATGAGAGGATATTATTATTGCAAAAATATGTTAAAAATTAGATGTAAGTCACTAAACTGTCTCCAACTGATTGCCATGAATCAGTGCATTTTATAAGATGAAGATATTCATGTAAAAAAAAAAAAAGAAAAAATAGGTAACATATTAAAAGTACAGTCTTTGGCACAGAATTCAGTAAGTAAAGTATTGGATAATGTTGGGACAATATGTGAAATAACAAAAATATTTCATTGTATGCTTGCACTTGGATTTTCACCTTTTTTTTTTTTTTTTTTCCATTTTACAGCATTCAAAAAATCTGTGTATTTTTTTTTCCTTTTGACAGCTGGAGGTCCTGACCAATCTGGCCAATGAGACAAACATTTCCACCATTTTAAGAGAGTTTCAGGTACAGTAAAATAAAGTGGAATGAAGATGTGGTGCTATGGGAGGAAGAGGAAATCTAGGCTCATTTTCCTTCATTAGAATAGCATATCTAGTATAATACATAGATAAATAATAGATAGAGAAGGCAGGGGGTTCCCTTTACAGATAATTATACAGAGTGAATATTATCTCTGGCAGACATACATTAAAAGCATGGATAAAGACTTTGTGGCTGCCACAATCCAAGCCATCGGCCGCTGTGCGACCAACATCGGCGAGGTGAGGGACACGTGTCTGAACGGCCTGGTCCAGCTGCTGTCTAACCGAGACGGTGAGTCACATGGGCCTTCCCATGCCATGTCTGATATTGACATGAGCAATAAAGCAACAAATGTACAAACAAAAGGACTTAACATTTGTTTAAATTTGTTACTCAGTGATAAAAAACACAGGAGAAGGTAGAGGAGTGAATGGTTGCCAAAGGACAAACAGAGCACCTCTAACCAAAACACACACTAACCAAAACTTAATGACACTTAAAAGCTAGAATGTGGTTTCAGAGAATTTTCCCAATGTTAAAATCAAATGTTAAGACTTGATTTTCTCACTTTTTCACACAAACATATCTTTATTAGATATTTCCACTGGATAAAAAAGGTTATATCTCAATCATTTTTAACCATGAACCACCAAACTCAGTGGATGGAATATGTACCTGTGGTAGATCAAAAAGTAAAGCTTGGTATGCAGAATCAGCACACACAGTGAAGAAGTGGTTTCAGTGCCTGTGGTGAGTTAAATGTATCCTAGGATGACCCGAAAATGAAGACCAACACATTGACCATTCGTTCCTGATTAACATGAGTGACTCTCTGGTCTGTTTTACAGAGCTGGTGGTGGCAGAGTCAGTGGTGGTTATCAAGAAGCTTTTGCAGATGCAGCCAGAGAAGCACAGCGACATCATCAAGCACATGGCCAAGCTCACAGACAACATCCAGGTAAGACCCTTATTCAATCTCAGTTTTGAATTTCCTGTTGGAGAAAAGGTAGCACTGGCCTGGCACTGGAGATGGTGTAGTGGGGAAACCTCCAAAAAAAAAAAAAAAAAAACCCCTCTGGCTAAGGATCAAGTTCCATCACAGCCTTTATTCTTATGAGTCTCAGCTTCCCTGATGCTCTAATAAAGAGGAAAAACTATAGGGAAAGTAAATGGAGTCAACTGAGGTCAACGCTGCTGTGTTTGAGCACTTATCAAAAGAAATATTCTGTTAACAATTTTGTGATATAGTACTACTACTATTACTACTACTATGATTAATAATGATGGTAGTAGTATTAACAACACTGTGTTCTTTGTGTTTGCATTTCCAAAATTAATATTATTACAGCCCTTCATGTAAGTGGCTGTATTGTTGTTGTGTCCTTTATTATGAGACAACAAAAAGTCAAAGAAATACAGACACAGATACAGCCAGGGTGTAATTGGTGAAAAAATCAGAGCTGTTTTTTTTATTCATCAAAATGTATCATGAATCACAGTGGGCCTGTATAGACTATGAAGCCTGTTAGACTATTTCTTGCAGCTGTTAAAGTAACAGTTATAGAATAATTATGAACTTAAATAAAACAATTTCAGAGTTTGAACTTAACCACTGCAGAAATATTTTAATCGTTTTTTTTTTTGTTTTTTTTTTTTTCTGAAAAGCTGTGTAATCAAACAGAGTGATATTTTCACTCTCAGGTCTTTCCTTATTGGGACACATAGGTGATGTGATCAAACACAACAAAACAAAAGATTAAATGCTAATTTAACATGGCAGAATTCAATCCTCCTTTCAGTAACATGGATATCACTATTCAGTAAGGCACGCCAAAACATTTATTTATAAACTTCAGTGTTTAAGAGGAAAAACCATGAAATGCAACTGCACAATGTGCTGACATCATAAAAATAAATAGGCTACAGCACATGCCAACTTGTCAGACTAAGAAAACAGTCTGCTTTGGTGACAGACTTCTGTCGTCTTTTTCCTCTTTGCTGTGGAGGGGTCTGCTGCAGTGCGACGCTCCTCTTGATGGCGCTCTGAAAAGCTGTGTATGGATCAAGGCCAAAGGAGTCAGGATCATATAGTTTAGACACAGTCATCTTTATTGTTGGTGCTGACAGTGAAAATCCATTTCTGATTTTACTGTTGTTTAAATTATAGACTGTTCTCACAGTGTAGCGCTGAACTTAGACATATTTAAAACATATTTTCATGGTAACTATTTTATATTGTGTATTGGTGAGGCAGCATTAATCACTATGATGGGGTATGATGGGAGTAAAAATAATTCAGCAGAGGCAGGGATATAGAGAAAAGAGTGGGGGAATCACTTCCATGTACACTTCCATGCTCCCAGGTGCCCATGGCACGAGCAAGTATCCTCTGGCTGATAGGGGAGTACTGTGAGCATGTTCCCAAGATCGCCCCGGACGTCCTGAGGAAGATGGCCAAGTCGTTCACCAACGAAGAAGACATTGTCAAGCTCCAGATCATCAACCTGGCTGCCAAGCTCTATCTCACCAACTCCAAACAGGTCTGAATGTCATGTGTGTGTCTGTCATGAATATTTTAGTATTTAAAAAGTAATCTAACTGTTCAGCTAGAGACTTTTATCTCATGTGCCTGACAGTAGCATGGTTACATATATTTTACTATGGGTGCCTTCAGTAGGGATCAAAATGCTAACCCTTGGAGTTCAAGTGCCATGGTTTACTACTGAAGTATTGAAGACTCAATAGAATGCTTTTATTGTAACTTTGTGAAGCCATCCAATCTGAAATGTTATTTGCTGTTAATAAAATAAGTCAGAAACCATGGAAAAATACAGCACCTATGCTTCAGTGAAAGATGCCAACTAGGAATTATAGGGAAACTGAGGAACATTTGGACAGTTTCTTTGCAAAAAGACTGTTTTATAGTCACTACAGAAAACATTGAAGTTAAAAACTATTTCAGCCTTTGCCAAAAATAAATAAATAAATTAAATTTCACAGTTTGATTGATAAATTTTGTTCAAAAACTTTCTTAGAATGGATAAGTAGTGTTTTTGAAAGAACCTCTTTTTGTTCCAAAATGTCTTCTAACAATATGAGAAGTGAAGAAAAAAAAAAAAAAGAGTAAAAATTTAAATATTAGGCTGCTCTTTTACACTCTGGCCTATCTGGCCTATCTCTGCACAACACACACACACACACACACACACACACACACACACACACACACACTATATGGTATGTGCTCTGTTTCTTATTATCTCCTCGCCCTCCAAGTTCTCCGTGTTCCCTCCTCTTGGCAGACCAAACTGCTGACTCAGTACGTCCTCAACTTGGCCAAGTACGACCAGAACTATGACATTCGTGACCGGGCGCGCTTCATCCGTCAGCTCATCGTGCCCACTGACAAGAGCGGTGCCCTCAGCAAATATGCCAAAAAACTGTTCCTCGCCCTCAAACCCGCCCCTGTCCTTGAGTCTCCATTCAAAGGTAAGGAGCCAAGTGTTTTGTGGGCACGAATGAGGTAAAAATTACACTGTGAAAATTATATCCTGTGAAAGGATAATCTGACAGCAGCGCAAATTGGATGCTATTTTAGTCTGTTACTCACATGAAAAGGTCAGTTAAAGGAGCAGTTCACCCAAAATATATAAAAAGATATTTACAATCCATCTATCCATTTATCCATTTAGTTTCTGTGTGATTTGCAAGTTTCCAATCTGCAGTGGTCCTCTTTGTTGCCTTTGCCCCAATACAAAGGGAATGGATGGGTATTTGTTTGTGGAGATCAAACTGTCAAAAATGTGCATGTGAAAAATAGCAACAAAAAACAGCAACAGCTATTTCCAAAAATAGAAACATGGATACGACAGCACTTTTCCTGGGAACTATTTCCTGCGAAAGAATGCCAGCAAACTATCTGACTAAAATCATATTTGTTGCAGTCTGCTAAATACAGTTTGTCTGAGCTTTTCCTTTAGGTTTGTGTGAGTAATTGACTGAATCCAAGTTTAGGTTTGAGATTAGGCAATCAAACACCTTATGGTTAAATTCTGAGTTAAACTTTTGTGGACAGCGGACAGGAAAATGGCTTTTGTTTAAAATTCAGGGAAGGTAAATGAATATGAATTGCAGTCAGACTCACTGTGCACTGCAGCCTGTAAACCAGGTAACATTTAAGTGATTCTTAAGTGATTCTTTAATCATGTTGTCTCAGTGTGTCTAGAGAAATAAGCAGCTTAGGTTGTCGTGCCACTCACTCTGAACCTGTTGGTGCATTTACTTTTCTGCTGCACTTGCCTCTGTGTGTCCTTGCATTTTTTCCATTCATTGCTGATCCTTGTGTGTGTTGTATATTTGTGTGTATGTGTGTGTTTACAGACCGAGACCACTTCCAGTTGGGTTCATTGTCCCATCTGTTGAATGCCAAGGCTGGGGGCTACCAGGAGCTGCCCGATTGGCCTGAAGCCGCCCCAGACCCCTCCGTGCGCAACGTGGAGGTGAAGGAGTCTGTGCGTGCAGTGGGAACAGTAACATTCAGAGACATGGGGGCCCTCTGGAGCCTCCAGGGGGCCCCAAAAGTGGAAGGGAGTGAGGGTGGCTCCTGCCCCAGGGCAGTGCCTCAGAGGGGGTGTGCAAAGTCACCAGGGCATCACATCCAATATAACATTGACTCCAATATAACACTAACTCCTCTTTCACTAGCCATCTATCATTCACTTACTCCTCATCAGCATAACAACTCATCGATAACACACATCCCTTTTGGCCTCCATCTACTTCCAAAGGGATGCTGCTTAACAAACTCCCCACCTCCATGAAGGAGAATGAGTCAAACAGGAGAAAAGGGGTTCATTACCTGATCAGTAGACGATATAGGTCAGGTGTCACCACTGTATCCATCAGTGGTATCCACCTCTTCCGCCCTCTCTGCTGCACTTGCATCTGTCCGGTGGCAACTCCCCCACCCCACCCAGTGACTTCTCACTGTTGTTTGAGCCAATAGCACATGTAATACTGGAGGGAACAGCCTTTCCTAGGGTTTGACTGATATTGGATTTTGAAAGCCTATACTGCTCAGTTTTTTGTATTGATACAACTAGTAGCTGATAATTTGGGCCAGTATTCAATATTTTTTAAATATGACCCTTATTATGCCCACAAATTCAAGTAATTAGTGTGCCCTTCAGAATTTTATGGGTGGGAAATCCTCTAAAAAAAAAGCAGTCAAACCATTTGTGATGCTAAAACTTTTCAGACCCAGACTAAGGAAAAAAAAGGAAATAACAAAAACCCTTTGTTATTTCCATTTGAGCAAAGGTGCTGTACTTTCATTGCAGTTTTTGCAGAGTTTACATTGAATCGACATTCCTCTATTGTGAATCTCAAAGCACCAACTCACCAAATTACCTCCTTTTCTCCATCCCCATCATTCCATGTGCCATCGGTACATAATCAACAATATGCTCTTAACAATGACATAACATCAAAGCTTGAGTATCTCACCTCCTTTGACCAAATCAAGAATCATAACAAAAACCACTTGATTTGCATTTCAGGAGGGACCTCAAGGCTTGATTCTTTTGTCACATTTTTTTTTTTTTGTTTTACTCACTGAACTGTGTTGTTCCATACCCAATGCTAATGTGCCATATATTTGTGATGCAGATTTCAAGATGAGGCCACAGGCGCAAACACAACGCACATTTTGTACTGAATTGGCATGGAGCAGATAGAGGTCCTGCAGTAGCAATTCAGATGCAAAAAAACTTGATTGGTCATAGACAAAATGAGAAAAACAACACAGTAGCACATCACATCCACTATCGGTTAGTGGATAATCTGAAGCATTGACCAATCTGACAGCCTCTCTCTCTGCACAACATGCATCTCCGCAGCAAGATGAAGTCATATCCACCGGTGAGGGGCGGATCGGCTTGCTAGGAGACTGGCGAGAGGTGCCCCCCCTTGGGTGTGCAGTGGTGTTGATTTTGATGACTGCTCTCTCTTTCCCTCTTTCTTTTTCTGGCTGTCATCATGTGTTTATTGATGATAGTGACATTGACAAGAAAAGATTAGCTTTTCCCCCTTGCTGCTGAATCCTCAGTCACCACAGATTAACAGAGGACAGGCATTAAATTCACGGCAGTCTAATGCCTTTGGGCATTTGGAGTTTTGTTTGCGCCCTTTGCTCAGGGGCACAGTGAAAAGGGATGAACTATGAGAGGCCTAAATCTGCAGCCTGTTCTTCACTGAGTGGCATCAAACAAGGTCAACATTCTAAAGGGAATACTCCATCGTTTTGGGCAAAATACCCTTTTTCCAACTTTCCCAGACTGAGAAAAATGTTTGATTTTCATCTCTGTGCGTCCAGTGGTTCAGTTCATATGAGTTAGCTTAGCATAAAGACTTGACATCTATGGGAGTCATCAGCCCAGCTTTGTAAAAGTGAAAAAAGCTGTCTTATTTACGCAATGTATCGTGTATTTAAAAAAAAAAGTCAAAGAGTCATTTCAGGGGAAGTTAATTTGTGCTGGGTCTTCCTTTACCTTCAGAAGAACACAGATCACTGTGATATATGGAAGGATAAATCTGTTCAGGGTTACCATCCACCATCTAATTTATTCTAAATGACTTTTTTTTTAAATCCCAAGACATGTAATTCAAATACATATGATACACTGTGCAAATAAGCCAGCTTCAGACATCTTGTCTCAGTCTGAGTAAGTCAGAATAAAAGGTATATCGCCCAAAACGTTGGAGTATTCTTTTAAATGACAATGATTCTGTTCTAATTCTGGAAATCCTGCAGCAAGATTGCAAGTATAGGATAAGAGTAAAGAGCTAATCTTGAGTCTAAACGACAAGATTGATATAAGGCGGAACTGAAATCAGTCAGGGGGACTGGAAAGCCATTAGTGGTCCAGGGATGTATATTGTTTTCCTCATGTGCACACAACTGGTCTGATATGAAATTTGTGATACGGTGTGTGAGTGTATCACAAATGTTGGTGTGTAACACCGAGTGACATGCATGACTTTCTCTCAGATTTCTGTGTTATTCCACAGTAGCTGTCCCTCTCCTGTGTCTCTCTCCATTCTGCTCATTTAATTCATTTAATTCATGTCATGCTGTCATGTGACTCAGCAAACATAACCACACCTTGTTACTGGTGAAGACATTCATAGTGAATGTATTTTCTTGTACTGGATCGCTCATTTAGTAAGTAGTGAATATTAATCATAACTTTTTATTTCCACAGTATTTAAATAGTTATATTGGAGTACTGATTTCACTTATGAAAACTAGGATAAGTAAGCATTTTCCTTTGTTAACTCATAATTGTGTTAAATGTGCTGCAGTGCAAAAGCTGAATTTAGTTATTGTTTTGTCTCTGATGTGCAAAACTGTTCTCACACAGCTTCTGAAGTCCAACTTAGACACCTTCCTGTGCCTTAATCTCTTGCTTTCCTGAGGTCTTCTGAAACTTTCCTCCTTTTTTCCTCATCTCACCTCCACCCCAATCTTTTTCTTTCTGCGTCTGCCAGGTTATTACGCTGCTCGAAAGAGTCACAACATTAACGAGTGTGAGTCAGTTAGTGGCCAAGAGCCCACCTCCTTGAGCCTCAACCCATATAGCGCCAAAACCCAAGTGCTTTTTGACACCCCGCCTAATGTAGTTGCTGTTCTGTGCTTTAGCTCAGCCAAAGCTACCCGAAACACAGCACCCTCTTCCTCAGTCTCTACCATTAAAGAAGTGATTCTTTTTTAAAGGATGTGCAGTCCTCCCATATGTTGAGACACATTAGGAACCGTGTGGATTTTAATCAGGATGGGAAATGAACACACTCACTGACTGCGATAGTTAATGAGTATGGTTTTGGAAAGCTAGAGACAGATGGCTTCCTCTGTTTCCAAGTGTGGGAGGAAAGTCGGCACTCCTGAAAGACATCACTTCTCTTAATGGAACTGCTCCTTGTATTAAAAGAATACCATTTCTGCAACTGGTCATGAAGGCATCACCTGGTGCTAGCATCTAGCTATGACAAAAAAACAAACAAACACACCACCATTCAAGCATTAGTGTGTGTCATTCAGAGACATATAGAATTCTCTCTCTGGCTGTAAGATCTCAGTACAGATCTATGGGCAGGGATGGCTGGCTTCATTTGGCTGCATCACACCCAGGCAGAGGCATTCATGGCCATGCTACTGTAATCTGCCCACGTCTCTGCTTCTGTCCTGAGGGTTTCCTTGGATGCAGCGCCGATGGCTGACTGCTTGAACTCTGCTTCCTCTTCCAGGTGCCTGAATGGACCAAATGCAGCAGCCGTGAGAAGAGGAAGGAAAAGAAAGTTGAGAAGCCATTCTATTCTGACTCGGAGGGCGAGTCTGGGCCGACGGAGTCTGCCGACAGTGGTAACTAGGGAGGCTGCCAGCTCTGCTCGCACCACCATGTCCAGAAATACTGTTTTATCAGACGAAGAGAGTCCAGCAGATGTGTGTGTTTGTGTGTGTGTGAGATGGAGACACAAGTCCTGTATCTTGGACTGAGCGCTTGTGTGGGTGAGGTTGAGACGGTTGAGACATAACTAATATCATTTGGTGGCTATTTTTATTGAAGCAGATTTTCAGAGGACAATTGCATACATTTAAAAGAACAAACATTTTTTCCTACATATTCCTAGTATAGTCTAACCATCCAGTTAGTTTGTGTAATTTGGTGAGGTTTTCTGTTGGGGATGATCTCTCCCATCTGCTATTTTCACGCCAGCAAAATGAGGCCAGATTAGTATTGTTTAATGGAGCTGAAACAGTCAAATATTTACATGACTGTGAAAAACTCGGCAGCAGCTCTTTCCAAAGAGAATGATAAGAATACCTGATATAATCCACAGCCCTTGATGGTTTCTCATGATTCAAGAAAGGGTCTTGTGATCCCGCTGCTGGCCTTGCTGGTTGTGTATGTGCGTCTGTGTGTCTTCACAAATGCAGAAATTATATGTGTTGGCTTGGGTGAATTTGCGCGACTGTCTCACACTTTCTGTTTTCTGTATAAACTGGATGACTGATCTGGACCTTTCCCTCCGTCCATCTACAGAGTCAGACTCTGCCAGCGCCTCAGAGAGTGGCAGTGGTAGCGGCAGCGGCAGTGAAGAGAGCGGGTCAGGATCAGAGAGCGAAGAGAGCGAGGAGGGCTCTGAGTCTGAGGAAGAGGAGGAAGAGGAGGAGGAGAAGGAGAAGAAAAAGAAAAAGAAAGAATTAAAGAAGCCGGTGCAGGAGAGTGAAAGGTAGCTCATATATTTATTTCACTGTTAAGGTCTTGGAGGGTTCTTGTGGGTACTACTCTGTATGACAGGAGCACATGTGGTTCCACAGGTGGGTGACTTCACTACACCCCTTGAAAAACATTTTATATCTTGATATCTAATGATTCTTGTAACTTTAACCTTTGCCTGCCTTCCTAGTGAGCAGAGCAGTGAAGAGGAGGAGAGAAAGAGGAAGAACAAACAGCAGAAGAGTGACTCTGAGTCCGAATCTGATGAGGAGGAAGAGAGTGTGTCTGAGAGCAGCCAATCAGAAGAGGAGTCTGAGGACTCAGAGTCCGAGGCAGAGGTCAAACAGAAAAAGAAGGTATTGTTAATGAATGTATGCTGCAGAAAACATATTTCCACTGTAACATACTGTACCTTCCTTTTTACCTCCGCCAGGGAGGTGAAACCTCCTGCACGGGGTTATGTGAATGCGTCTGTCAGTCTCTTAACAGGTCAACTCAAAAAATGTTGGATATATTTGCATGAAACTTGGTTGGAAGGTTGGTCAAGGGCCAGTGAAGAACTGACTCACTTTTAAGCCAATCTGCCTCAAGCGGCATGACAGTGGGCGGGACTTAGAACAAACAGGGCCGTAGTTTCCAAACACATCCATGTAACGTCACAAAACCTGCAGGGGAGGTGTGACCTGGCTGTCTTATGACAACAACATTGCTGTAAGGGGGCGTGCCTAAACAGGGCCATAACCTCCAGCTGTGACCTTTGCAGTGGTCTGTGTTCTACTGAGTGCCTTCCTGTTTGTACCTTACTTTAGTTTCTGCTACTATTTTGAGTGAAAATCCTCCTTGTAAAGACTAAATCAAGCTCTTTTTTCACTGATTGATTAAATTTATAATTATCAATGTAAAATGCATCAATATTGATTTAGTGTTTGGTCTTAAATGTGAAACATGTAAATCAGTGTCCATTAATGCCAGTTTCATTTTATTCCTGCTCAGACAGCCGCATCTAAACCTCCTTCCAAGCCTGCCAAAAAAGAGAACAAGAAAGAAAAGAAAGAAATGTCTCTACTTGACCTTGATGACTGTAAGTTATTTCTTATTTCACCCCTGTATTACAGAGGGGAATGTATAAATAATGACACACACAGTCTTCTCTGCAGAACATAATATTTCTATAATCATTTTTTTTTCCTATGCAGTAGTTTTAGCCATGCAAACTGATCGCCGGACAAGGATGTTTCTGACCATGTGATTATTTCCATAAATCATAGCTAGCTGGGCATGAATAGTTACCAGGGATCAGGAGCGCAACTACCTACTTTCTGAGGGGTATGCAGAGACATTACAGCCCCCAATTTTAATTTTAAATGATATCCTTATTGGATATCAGTTACTGATTGAACGCTGCATCTGATCAGACTTATCAGATACATCACAACAGCACTGTAGTGTTATATCTGAGTGCCGCTGTTATTGATCATATCATTTACACATGCACAAACAGCTGTTAAATACAGAAAATGCTGACTCGAAATAATTTTCCCTCCATTGCTTTGGCGCCCCCTCTAGTGTGGTGCCCCTATTCGCCGTATATAGTGCATAGCCACATTTTGTGCCACTGCCAGGGATATTGGCACACATCTTTCTGAAAGTCATTTTACCAGCAGCTGTCTTTTTCCTCTGTGATTATGGCCACCTTAGTGATCTGTCTAAAACACAGTCATACATGTAATCATTGTAAAGAGCACCCACTGTGGTATCATTGCTATAATATTATCATCCCTGCAGAAGATATGCTATGAATGTATGTGCACTAGTTGATACTCTACTCGCTTCAGAGTTAGGAGTGCATTTGTAGTGGCATATGATCACTGCGTTACTGTCATAATCAGTGTAAAAAGCACCCTCTTAGGTATTGCCATTTGCACAATGGTTGCCAATGCATTTGATTTATCAAAATTTTTATTTATGGTTGAATCACTTCTTTAATGAAACTCCCTGATGTGTAGGGACTAAAGCTCCCCTCTCTCCTCCTAGTTGAACCTACTCCCTCTCCTCAAGTCACGCCCGTAAACACCTTCCTGTCCAGCAGCCTGGTGACCGATCTGGAGGGCTTATCGTTGACGGATACTGTTCTCGCCCCAGCAGTAAGTAAATCTAAAATCTTTTGTCTCCCTTCTCAGCTCTGTTTGACAAACCTTTGGAACTGATTGAGAAGGAGACAATGGCTGCTGGGTAGAATGGAAAATATGAATAGTAGGGTACGACTTACTTTCTCTGACGAATATTGCATCTCAACATCCGTCTCATTATTGTTGTGGAGCAGTTCATATGACAAAGTGCTGAGGCTCAGGAGGCTGAAGTCCTCATGTAATTAAACGAATCAGACACTCACAGGGCTGGAAGATAACCTTTCATCCACAGGCGACAGTAGCTGATGGATTCCAAAATTTTGAAGAGCGCCTTTTGCTCATCAGGCCTGTATAGTGCTCACACACTAGATGATAAACTTATTAGCAAACAAACAAACAAACAAACAAACAAAGAAACACACAAACAAAAAAATGTACACTGGGTCAGATTATATGGATTTGATCCAAAATGAGGAATGAGGAAGGAAAATGAGAAAGAATGAGGAATAACAAAAATAACAAAGATACTAAAGTAGAAAACATAAAAAATAACAAGACAATCCATCACAAGTAGGGAATATAGTAAAGGTGCATGTTGCATGGTGCAAATTGCAGAACATCAATTAAAGTGAGGACTGTTTAGACTCAACTAAAAAATGTGAAATACAGAAAACACATCATCTCTTTCGGTGGGTTGGTCTGGCAATGAGATGCAGACTCATGTTTTCCATATTGTACCTTTAAAAGAATTTATAAACAGTTTTGAGATATCAGGGGTTTTTATTTGTTTGCAAGTAAGAGTCTGTGTAGCACTTCACCCCCATGTGGAGTCATGTTTACAATTTACCAGTCACACAGGATTTTGATTCTAGAGAAAACCATTGGAACAATACCTGTTTACGTCCCCAGCTGGCAAGTAAAGGATACAGCTGTTTTCACACTCTCCATAGTGCGCTTTGCATCAAAAATAGAATTGCACCGTGCTATATTACTAATCCAGCTATAAACGCAATTATTATTTATACTCATGAGCAAAATTTTCACAGATTGCTGCCAGTGTGTCATGGTTTTTACATCTATACACTGCTACGATGATTAGTTATAGTGAGGTATCACTGATCTGATGCCGACGCAATCCTGTTCTCACACACACACACACACCCTCACACACCCCTTCCCCCCTTCTGTTCTGCAGTTTCCTATTCTCATTAATAGCACTGTCGAGTAAAAAATAATCAACTCAAACCATCTGCAGATGGCCTGTCTGCAGAGATCTTTGGCTCTGTGCACTTCCTAACACATGTACCAATTAGTGCCACTCCAGACTCATATGAAGAGAAGATACTCCCTTCCAAATGAATGGAAAAGATTCCATCTTGTCTCAGTCATGCTATCTTGGTAAAAAAAAAAAAAAAAAAAAAAACAACAACACGTAGACCTCCCATCTTTGAACTAGAAGTGTAACCAGCTGGTAGGATTTAATCCTACCATCATGTGTACAGTAAATGTTGTTTCAGAGGGGGGAGTTATTAATGGTGTGGTTGATAATGCCTTCCTCTTATCCTCGGCCCCCAGACCATCGCTCCGTCCAGCGCGCTAAAGAGCTTTGAGCTGCTGCACCGGATCACAGGGGAGGGTCTGTCGGTGGAGTACTGCTTCAGCCGGCAGCCGTTCAGCCCCGACCCTCACATGGTTGCCGTGCAGATCCAGTTCACCAACAGCGCCGCCACTGAGGCGAAGAACCTGCACATGGAGGACGCCAAGCTCCAGTCTGGGATGAGGGTCAAGGAGTTCCCAGAGATTGGTGAGTGAAGGCCTGGCAAGATGGTTTAGATGAGGCCAATTTTTCTGAAGTACCTCACAGTAACATTTTTTTTGGAGCACCTGACCTTGCCATTTTTTGTAATTACCTCTTGACACTCATCACCATTTATTATCATTACGAAGCTCAAAGGACATTATGTTTTCAGCCCTGTCAGTTGGCCTACATCGATCTTAAAAATTTCTAAATGGATTTGGTGGACAGATGGCCCATAGCCAGAGGATCGGCTCATTAGATTTTGCTGGTGTTCTGGATCTGGGATTTGTCCCATTAGACAATTATTGTTTTTTAGTAATAACTATTATCCTGCTCACATGTGCTGATGGGGCAGTCCAACATCTGGAGCTTTAAATTTGTTTTAAATTTTGTTGTAAAGTTGAATCTGAAAGATGAACAATAAATAAACATACTGCTATGAAGGTTGCAGCTTCACATCAACTGGTTTGCCACTAATAGTGGTAGTAGTAGTGATAACAGCTATGCTATTATTTTAATGTAATTATCATGTCATGTATTAGAAACAATAGCAGAAAATATGTGATATTCCACCTCTCATAAAAATTGTTCCTATACACTAAGGATATATTGGTTGCCCCCTTGAGCAATTTGTAAAACTGTAGTTTTTTGTTTTTGTTTTTGTTTTTGTTTTGTTTTTTTATTTCATTTCATTTCATTTCTTTTTTTCTTTTTTTTTCTTTCTTTCTTTTTTTTTTTTTTTTACATTTTTCAGTGATTTTCACAACCAATGAAGGATTCATGCCCAGCCCCCATAGATCAAAGTGTCAGTGTTATGGACTCAGATTGACTTGTGTTGGTACATGTTTCAGTGCTTTTTCCTCATTCTTATTGTGTGGACAGAGGTACTGCCAGCAGGTGAGACGACAACAGTCGTGATGGGCATCGATTTCTGTGATTCAACGCAAGCAGCAAACTTCCAGCTCTGGTGAGACTAAGCTTGTTATTTTTTAAAATCCTTTCACCTTCCAGTGCTTCTCATAAAGCTCCTACAAGTCTAGAAATCCTAGCTGGGACACCCATATGGATTAGGCATTGCAATGCTGCAGGGCACTTAAATAAATACAAATCCATTAATCAGTGCAGTGGATGTTGAAATAATGATTCTAATTAGTAAAAACTACCAAAAATGTCCATCTCCTTCTAGACGGCTAATACAGCATTTTTAAGATTATTTTTGAACGTTTCTGCTTTATTAGAAAGTCACAGTGGAGAGAGACAGGAAAGACAGGGCGGAGAGAGGTACATGCAGCAAAGGGTCGGGGCCAGATTCAAACCAAGTATTAGTAATTTAAATGGTCTCCATGCCCCCAAATACAGCATTTTAACATGCCTTGCTCATTTCCAGCACTCATACCAGGAAATTCTTTGTGTCGATCCAACCACCAGTCGGAGAGCTGATGACACCAGTCTTCATGACAGAGAACGAGTTTAAAAAGGAGCAAGGTGAGTAACTCGCAATTCATTATTTGAAGTTCCATTAGAGCATTAACTATTATCCATGAATCATAGCTTACAAACACACAGCATCAGCAAATATGAAAAGGAACATTAAAAATTTCACTAGAATAAGCAACACACAAATGTAACCATCACATGCAAGCAAGTATAGCATGTTAGACAGGGATTTTTTTTTGTTTGTTTTTATGTACATGCAGCAAAGTCATGTAGCTAAAATGTCATATTTTTGAGAGTGATGTGGGGA
This sequence comes from Myripristis murdjan, assembly GCF_902150065.1. NCBI lineage: Eukaryota > Metazoa > Chordata > Actinopteri > Holocentriformes > Holocentridae > Myripristis > Myripristis murdjan. The sequence continues at coordinate 12,295,645 of NC_043985.1, read as the reverse complement.
AAAAGAGAATGAAACATTGGGCAGAAGAATTAATTCCAACTTCATCTACTTTTCAATAAATTAGACTTGTTTGGCTTGAATTATGGCTCCCAAGGAAAACCCACCACATTCATGATTATCAAATGTAGTCTGAACAAGACTTATAGTAGTTGCACGTCCAGATATTTTACATGTAGACACACCACCTGAATCAATGTGAAAGGTCCTTGTGAGGAAGGAAGAATAATGAAAATGATCCTCTGCCAAGTCAGTGTGTTGTGTTGTGTGCTCCTATTAGCAGCATTTATCCTGAGAGAAATAGAAGCCACTGTTCACATATTTTATGTTAACTGTAAAAGTGCAATAGCTAAACAAAACAAAACACAACCTTTTAATCAAGTTGAAATACATGCTGAACGTCTTTAAGAAGTCACACAGTTTATTTGTGCAACACTGAAAATACCAATTTTTTGACATGCAGAGTAACATTTAATCCCATTTTTCAGTCTTATTGTTGCCCCATAGCACACAGCAGTTATAATCCATATTCACATAACTGATCATAGCAAGTGCATGATGTTTCTGCGTCCTCACTTCTTACACCTCCCACCTACTCCTACTTCAAAGGGAAACCTTGGCCACCTTTCCAGCTTTACCATGTAATTCCCTTTTCAAGCAGCTAACACCAAGGCCGGAATCTTTTTGTTTGACTATTTTGCCATCCCACCAGATTTTTCAAATGGAACAAGATTTTAGTGTGTGCCCGCCAAATTGGTTGGTAGAGCAGACTGACTTGCCAGCCACAGACAACAGCTGCCAGCGTTTGGCTGATGGCTGGTGTTCATTTCCCACCCTGACTAACCCTGAGCAAGGTTTTCAGCTCTTCTCAAACCATAGTGTGTCTTTAAACATGTGTCATATCCACGGTTCTTCCCTCTTGGTACTGTTCCCAATAGAGACGCTATTAAAGAACATAGGTAAGTTGCCTTTGATAGACTTATTGCTAGAAGCTGTCTGTGTGCCACCTGCCTTTTACCTTTTAGCCAGCCTCACACAAACCCCAGTCCCCCTCCTCCCTCCCTCCTTCCCTCCTTCCCTCCCTCCCTCCCTTTAAAGCTTCTACCTGAGCCCCCTCACTTCCTGCTGTCCCTCCCTGCCTGGGAAATATTGACTGCATCTCTGGGTCTGTAGCTGGCCGACAGATTTCACCCGAGCTAACTTGCATCTTAGAGGCCACTCACACTGCTCCACCAGGAATGACTGGCAATGCTCATCCACTGAGTCCACTAATCCTGATTCACTGTTTCTTCGAGCACTGTGGAGTAAATAATGATGATGATGGGCTCACAGGAGCACCGCTTGACACGGATCATGTGCATCATCATTCACACCATCTGTCTGTTATCTGGGCTCTCAAAATAACGCCTGGCCATGATGGTACTCAAAATGTTGCAGTGCCATACACATTAGTTTGTCTGAATGTGTTGTTGCGGGTTTAAAGTATAAAAAACAGTTCATCCAAAACATAAAAAAAACAGATTTTCCTGCTTAGCCCTAGTGTAGATAGTTTCTGTGCGATTTGGCAAGGTTTCCACTCTGCTGCGGTCTTCCCTTCACCCCAGTACACTGGAGCTGGATGGGTTATTGTTTCGTGCAACTCTCAACCCATTAAAAAATTAGATGTGAAAAACCAACACCAACAGTTCTCTCCAAAAACAATGACACAGATACCTGGCATAATGCACAGCCCTCGGGGACAAAGACTTTCATCGAGATCTATTTCTCGCCAAAGAACACTGGCAAACTGCATCTATTCACCACAAGTTCATAAGTGCTGCGGGCGGATAGATGGAGTTTGACACGTTTCTGTGCAGAAAATAGTCCCTAATGAAACTCTTCATCCCTGATACCTGTGGATTATGCTGGGTATTCTTCCTCAGTTCATTTCTGGAAAGAGCTGGTACGACAAATCACACAGAAACTATCTCGATGGATGGCTTGCCCAGGGATAAGTGGGAAAATTACTTTTTTTGATTTGTTTGTTTGGTATTTTGACTGTTCCTGACATTTTTTACACAAAATGGTTGGTTGAAATTGTTCAATTTGAAACTACAAAGACAGTTCATGAGGCATTAAACTAGATTGGTAGTGCACAGCTGGAATTGCCCCTTGTGTTATGTATACTTGTTGTATGGGAGAAATTAATCATTTCACTCTTATGTTCAGTGGGAAGCATCCGTACATTCCAGTTTCATTTTCATTAGAATTTCTGTACTGTAATTATTGATGTATTGACTATTACATCAATTTGTTTCTCCTGGTCTAGAGGACCGTATGACATGCTTTTGGTGACGTAGAAAACATTATAGCATTAGAGCATATATACATTATCTATATATGAATATGTGTTAGCGGCTTGTAGATTTACTTACGAATGAAATGGTCAACTTTCAACAAACAATTGACTGTATTTCATGAATTTTTGTGGCATAAAAGCGGAAGTGTGCATTGGATATACTTAGCAGTCGCCACACCAAGCTGATAGAAGCAACACCCTGTAGTGAATAATAATTGCTTGGCATTGTATCCTACTGGGAGTGAATAGCGGAGCAGCTTGCGACGTGTCGAGCATTGCAGTTTGACTGGTGTTGTGCTCAAACCCCTCCAGGTCAACTCATGGGTATGAATGAGATCACAGAAAAGTTGACCCTGAGCGACAAGTGCCAGAACGAACACGCCATCGTCCAGAGGGTGACCACTGCTGCCAACCTCAGCCGAGTGCCCTGCGGTTCAGATAAGGAGTGCAGGTGAGTGAGGAGGTTGAAGGGGAGGAGGATTAGTGTTTAAGTACCAGTAAATAATCCTCACCCATGAATGCTGCAAAGAGTCCTTGGGCCAGTCAGTAGCAAGATACATCATCCCCTCGTGTTTCATCAAAATTAGACCAGTAGATGCACAGATACCACTTTCCAGGTTAAAATTCAACTTCACTTTAACTTAAAGTATAATGCCTCTATTATTCCAACAAGTGTCCTGTTTTAAACACCACAATGCAAAATACATCCTCCCTAGTTTAGCCAAGTTTAATCAGAATGGAACAAATGGTGTGTGAGATTTGGGTTTGAGCGTCCAATTTTGACCTTTTATTATAGCACCCTCATCAGGCTAATCAGTGTAATTTCTTTAAAACAATGGAAGACACTTTTAAAATGCATCATCCCTCCAAATTTTCTTAAAACTGGACCAATACTTGAAATTTTGACCTTTAATCATTGCATCCCCATTGATTTAACCTGTGTAATATTTTTAAATGCCAGAAGACATCATCTGTCCAAGTTAAGTCAGATTTGGCTCAGTGGCGTCTCACATGTCACATTTGACTTGAAACAAAATTTGACCTTTAGTCATAGTGCCCCTACTTGACCAAACAATGTAAACTGTTAATCTAACCATGCCATGTGGACCTCTTTCAACGCAGGCATTTTGACATGAAACAGCAGGTAAACACAGTTGTTACTGATGCTATTGATGAATATCAACTTCCATGGAACAGAGCTTTAAATAATGTCATCAGTAACACCTGTATTTTTACCTGCTGTTTCATGTCAAAATTCCTGCTGAGAATTTTTCTAAACTTATTTTTGCAATTGGTTTGGCACGACACTATTTCTGTATTTGTTCAAGGTTCCTATGGGTCATGGAATTTCTGAAAGGTCATGGAGTTTGGAGTTTGGAAAAGTCTATTCCAAATAGAGAAAGTCAGGGAATTTAATGCATTTTTTGGGACAAGTCATGGAATATCATTTAATTGTGTCGGCCACACTTTTGCAAATGTCTATTTTCATGTTCGCTTGCTCTGCAATAGAAAATAGAATAATAAACTTGAACATAACCCATGAATCTCAAGTGTGTTCAAAATTTTGATCAAGGAAAAAAGCACCACCATGTCACATTTGTACAGATCATGGTAATTAAACTTTTAATTTACGCAAAGTCATGAAAAAGTCAGAGAACTTTACATGTGACACAGAGGTCGAACCCTGTTTGTTTCACAATCTGGTGAATCCCTCTGAGACCATTATTCAGTAAAATAGTTTGTAGTCCCTTGAATGCTTATAATGCTTATCATTTCTAAAACCTGATGACTGACATGCCTGTTCATACTTTATTTTCTGGCTTCATCTTCACTTCCAATCTTTGCTGCTTTGACTTCAGTCCTCCTGTCCCTCCTCCTGACCTTCCTGTCCACAGGTTCGCCGGCAGGACGGTGACCAGTGGCAGTTTGGTGTTGGTCACCGTGGCGACCAAAGAGGAGAGGGCCGCCCAGCTGACAGTCAACTGTGAGAAAATGGTGATCGGCACGATGTTGGTGAAAGACATCCTCCTGGCTTTGACGCAGTGATGTGCTGCTGCTTGACCTTTGCCCTCTGTCCCCTCCCTCGACGACCCAGCTGTCACATATCCCGACAACTTCCACTAAATGTCGCTCATCACATCTGTAGCATCTCCTTCATAAGTGGTGTCAGTGTGAGGGAGTCTCCAGAATGTTCAGTTTTCTGTTTAAGAGCCCTAGTTTTAGGAATCACTACTTGAAACAAACTACCGAGTGCAACAGCCACACACCATCTATATGACAATCAGAAAAGATTCATGCTGGGCCTGTGATAGTTTAAAGGATCATTTCTGGCCACAGTGAATATTAAACCTGTTTTCCAAAGTGCCCTGTCTCTCTTCTAAAAAATTCCTATGGGTTTTTACGCCAATATCAGTTATCATGCGGCGTATTTTTCTCTCTCAAGCAATTCCAAATGATATCAAAGCAAAATTTGAGATGGCCAACTCAGTAGTTCCTATCCAAAATGCATGCAAATGTTTTGAATTTGTGGGCAAGGAAGTAGAATATTTTTGCTTCAAAGCTACAATACTGGCAACAATTCTGAAAAAACAAAAAACAAAAAAAAAAAACAGTATATAAATAAAAAAGTACCTAATCACCTCTCCAACCAGCCTGGTGACTTTCGCCAAAAACTCTCACCATAATCTTGGCTTAGACGTTGTTGTATACACAGAGGTCGCACCCGGGACAACACTTCTCACCAATTTAGTGACATTCTCTGTCGTTACATCCCACCTCAGCTGTTTCTTATGCACTATTTCAGAATTCAGTAAAAAATGTAGTAAATAAGGCAAACAGATTTCTACAAAGTCCCACTGGTGATGAGTCCCCACCAAACACAAAAAAGGAAAATGACAGGAATAAACAAGAGAGAGGGAAAGCACTCTGGAAACTGGGCGTATCATTTACCATGGGCCAAATTATTCTGTCAGGAAAGCCTGTTGTGCTGAATTACTCTCCTGTGAGTAGCTAACTGTAATTTGGTAGGGTTTAATTAGCTGAAGAAGAGACTATAGAATAAGCATTATTAATGGTCACCTGGTTATTTCAGCAGAGGAGGAATATAGCATGAGAAGACAACAAGCATTTGTCTTGATCAAGAGAGGTAGCTGGATCATTAATTGGCATAATTAATGAAAAATGTGCTTGATAGATGATTTTCATTTCAGCTTCTGCAAATCTGATTTTCCAATCATAGTATTTGTTGCACCTGTACTTTTAACATTTACCTGTCATAGTGTGTAGGATTCTTCGAGTGAGGGCATTTATAAAAAGTAAAAGCTGTATAAATGTTATTGTATGGATTGTACGGAACATGTAATACAGTAATACTATAAGGCGTGCGTGCGTGTGTGTGTGTGTGTGTGTGTGTGTGTTTGTGGGCGTGGTGAAATTTAATATTGGGCTGTCAAACAGAGGTCAATCAGCCTTTTTCCAAAAGGAGTTTGGCTAACACTGTACTTGGAAGTGCATTATGGGGGATCTGCGGCACATTATAATCATATCCAAAAATGACATTACACCGGAAAATATGTATGAATCCAAATTTTGCTATCAGATTGTTAAGAGCGGCACAAGTCACATCAGAAAACATGCAACAAGTATTCTTTATAAACTATAAAAAAGGGATTTGTGGATGATTTTAACTCTGTAAAAATAACAAAACTGAACATTTGTTACTGCGGTGCTGTTCAAACTTTGTCCTTAGGCTGTAATGACAAGTTTACGATTATTTAATACTTAGCCCTCTTTCCTGCCAAAAAAATGTCATCCATAGGCTACATGTCAGTGGCAGTTCTTCTGTGCAGTGAGCTTTGCAGTGGCTACTCCATCAACGTTACTACTTACACTTAACGTGCTACCGGTAACGTGTGTATGATGCTTCAGAGGAAATTTTCAAATTGACTGTTACCATCATCTCAGTCACCAGTCCACACTGTTTTCATGCCTTTCATTCCGTTATGATTTCAGGTCAAAGGTCATGCTTCATGGCAGGAAACGTTCAACAAAAAAGTGGCTTCTTTTTCTTTTTTTTTTTTTTTTGGTGCCCGTAGATGTGGTTTCACATTACCTATCTAGAATTCATTATTTATGTATTTATTTATTTATTGTTTCTGTACTGCTGGAAAATGTAACGGCTATCTATTTTACCAAAGGAGGACATGGAATTTTCAGCCCCTAGAAAGGCGAGCAGTAGTGGAGTGACAGCCGTGCTTTGTTTTGGCCTTTTTTGTACATTGTGTATTGTTTACCGTTTGATCCTGCAGAACCATCGTTTCCAGTCACTGCAGATCAGTCATAGTAAAGAATGTAGGGAGTGTGAAATGCTTAAAAGTGACTTACATGCTTAAAAAATGAAAAGAAAAAAATTAGGTGGGGTAAAGCTGTCCTTGAAATCATAATTCATGCAATGAGCATTGATTGGTCTCTTTCATCCACACTGGCTTCCTCCTTCAAATATCCAAAACCTGGTTCTTCATACCCTTTGTGTGGTTGTGAAATGTGGTCTTGAAGTATTACAACTTTATTTATTATACAAATAAAAAAAGTCAATAAAATGGAAAATTTGTATTGTGCTTTTTGCCCTTTGTTCCAGGACTGAATAATAATTTTGGTATGCAAATATTCAGAATTCTGTGTCCCATGTGCATCAGTGACAAACTAATCCATCAACTTGGAATATTTTACCTCACTAGGCAAAACAATGTCCTGCAATGAGGGTGAAGGAGGAAGAATGAAAAATAGAGACAAGAAGTCATTTTTCTTCCATTGCACTATTTCTATTCGTTTTAATTTTAGTTATCAGCATTGATTCATTGTTTTTTAATTAGCTCTTTTAAAAATGTTTGGTTTCAGCACTAGTTAGTTTTTTTTTTGTAATAGTGGTATTTCTAAGCATGACCTAAGTTCAAAACAGGTACTTTTTAATGTTTGCAACAAATTACACTGAATTATAAATTATTTTTTAAATTCTGAAATTCCCTCTAATTAAATTTTCTAGACATGAAACCAAAATGTCATCTATTAGGCCTAAATATCTGTGTTTACGCTGATGTTCATTTCAAAATGGCTGCTGTGAAGAAAAAAAAATCTCATTTAAATTTACGTTTTTGTTTTGACATGTTTTTTCTCATTTTTGTCTGTGTTTAATTTTACATATATTCTGTTTTTTTTTTTTTTTTTTTTTTTTTTTAATAACTATGATATGGCATTAATGTGTTTGTGTGTGGCAAGTGTTTGCCATTTTATTTTCTTGATTAATGGTCCTGAATGTGTAGGTGATGCCTCAGAAAACAGACCAACAGACAGAAGCAACCGCTACGAAACAAAACAGTTTATTTGCAACTACTTTGGTAGTCATGAAGCACTGCGAAAACGTCTGAACACAGACGTACTGCTGTGATTGTAGGAGGACACTGGCACTCTTTGGTCTTCCACTGAATGCTGAACTGACTATTGGTCCTGTTGTGTAAAAAAAAACAGAGGAACGTGTACAGCACGATGCAAACTGGCAGTGGAAATACGTCCCTGATTTCAACATCTTCCTACGTTCTTCTTCAATAGTGTTTTGCTTTCCATGTCAATAATAATAATGCTTTTAACATACCCGTTTACTTCCTTCCAATGAATGCTGATGCTGTGCACAGTATTTATATATCATGCACAGCTTATTGTGCATTTATGTATAACATAAGGAACAGCTCTAGTTTTTAAGAAGCCAACCTCTTTTTTCATGAAATGGTTCCTTTCAACAGGGTTATGTTAACTGAGATTAATGCTTACAATATGCCCCGAAGAAGAAAAAAATGACACATAGTCACTTTATACAGGGACAGTCTGACAACACATGGTGTTGGGCTGTGTGATATTTTTCTGAAAAATGCTTTTAAGCCCCACTGAATAGCACTACACTTTCTGCCTCTTAAGCACCAAATAACAGCCTGGGCTGAATAATCGGATAATCAGTATTGCTGCTTAAAAGCCAGAACATTCTTTCAAGATCAAGGTGACAACAGCATTCAAGGAGATTTTTTTTTTTTTTTTTTTTTTAACTGAGCACACGCGCATCAGTCTCTGATCCAATCACTGATTGTACCCCAGAATGTTTTATAACATCATTTTCAGCACAATCCTTTTTGAAAAATAAGATAAAAAGAAACTTCATTTTGAGATTAGAAACTCGCTTCAACTTTTTGGAGGTGTCCTTGTGGTTCAATTGGATGGTATGCTTCCTCGGCACTTATGTCACAAGCTCATAATATTCCACTGCCATGTCTTCCTAGTCACTTTGTTGAATAATAGCACTTGGAAGGCAGACAGAGACCAATGCCCTTTAACAATATTTTCTCTTGGTATTTCTGGCATCTTAAAAGAGGCACCATTCAAGGTAGGAGGAAAATCAACAGAGAAGACACAAGGCACAGGATTTAGGATGTAGGCAAAATGTATCAGCAGAGAGCTTCTAGGCATCGATCCCCTAGTCTGGTTCCACAAGAGCTAAGGGGGTGTTTGTGTCTAATTTGCATGTACTTGTAAGATATGGTGGAAGAGACCCTGAGGGATCAGGTGAGCTCTGTCTGCTTGGTTTGTGGAAGCAGGAGGGCTGCTAATCCTCCTGTCAGAAGCAGAGTAGACACCAGCAGGACTGGAACAGCACAGTTTGTGTCCACCAGCTTTCCAAAAACTACATTTCCCATGATCGCTGCTACTCGGCCAATTCCTGTGAAGAAACCAAGGGCAGAGGACCTAAAAGAAACAAAACAACAGGGGAGAACAGGTGAGCGCTGTTGCATACTTCAATGAAAGCAGGGCTAATTTATAATGTATGTAATCTGACACTTTTCCCAAAAATGTTTTATTGCTTGTTTTACTCTTTGTTTTATTGCTTTCTATTTTCAATTTTCCAACAGGGCAATTAACATAGGTTTCACTGAAACATCTGTATACTCTGCTGTGTACTGCTCTGCTGCTATGGAGATTGAACAGTTTTTGGGCAATGGTTAGGCATGGGTAGACTAACTAGTTATACTGCCTGTTGAGAGTCTATCTTCAGATGTTTAAAAACATTTTTTTAAAAAATGGTTATATCCAAGCAGTGTCACATGCCACAGCTAATTCTCTGTGTAATACACTGACAAGATCAGATGAGCCTTCCCATACTCTATAATGGGAGTGACTAGAGTCTGGTGTTGGGTGAGACAGTACATATTTAGATTTATTTAACATGTATTTGTGCTTTTATTTTTATTTTTTTTAATACAAACTTCAATTATTCAAACCTGACTTGAAATAACTGCTTTCCATTTTTCATACTATCCAAAAACAAAAAGCGGCAAATGGCTTCTCAAATCTTTATATCTCCAACTATGCGGGCTGTGCACCAAATCCAGCAGGAGAAATGAACTTTTTTTTTTTTTTTTTTTTTTTTAATATAACAGCTGTTATGGGCTGATTAGGATTAGCTGACATTGTAACTGTACGGAAATGTACTGGTTTTCCCTTTAACGTTACGTTGAGCTGCTGTGGGACATGCTGGTGTCTCTTTTGGTTCCGTAATAACGTCTCACTCGTGCTGCTAATTAAAGCCTCATGGGGTGTGCAGTCTAAGCCACAGTGACATCTTGTGGCCAAAACCAAAACATCCTTTGTTCCAATTACCAATGTAAATTTTTAATAATGCTTGTTTTGTCATGATGAAACTGTTGATAAAGTTATTCAAATGGTTCCAGTAGAACAGCAGAATCCTGAATATGATGCCTATTCTACTCATTCAAGTTCTGTAGTAAGAGCTATTTAGAACCAAAAAACACATCAGCATTGTCCCTCAATTAAAGCCAAATAAAAGTATGATAATGATAAAATACCTTTTGAAGGTACAGCGAGAAAATTTACTTTGACAGTCAGATGTGAACTGTTGGACCTGAGCTGCGTATGTGTGCTATTAAATAGCAGGTGCTGTAACACTGATGCAGAATACTGTGGGGATGCTGTCATCGGTTAATCTGTTTGGTTTTACGCGGTGATAAAATGAGGTACCGTAAGTGAGTTGGGTAAAGCTCCGTTCCCATGACGTCCAGGGCATTCCAGGAGATGACAGACACTGCACTGAAGACACAGGACAGGATGAGGCTCTGACCTTTGGTCTGGACCACATAGATGAGGAAGACACTGATGCTGGACACTAGCATACTGCAAGCTGGAGAATACAACACAGACACACAGATTCAGGTCACACTTCAAATTCAGTTGATACTCAAGGTGTAAAACTGGGTGGTTGTAGGGCTGGACGCCCTGTCACAGCATGACCCAGACACTTGTGTAGGAGGAGATCAGTACCTGATCATGTCCCGAGAGGTCAGATAGATTACTTTATGTTCCCTTAATTACAGGAAAGAAGCAAGCAGTGACTAGCAAGCTTTTTGGTTGTGTTTCAGGCTGGGAAAATCTGGGTAGAGAAGGTTAAATGGACACATTCTGCCCTCCGTTTGCTACTGAGGTATCACTGAGCAAGAAACTTAACCCACAAACTACTCCATGGGAGCAGCTAAGTGGCACCTAGTTACAAATATGTATAAAATAAATAAAACATGAAACAAGGCATGGTTGAAGAAGTGTATGCATATCAAGCAAATGAGCAAAGTTTAAAATCAAGGGTGCAGTACAAGGGGCTGTCACTGATAGACACGACTGAGGGCTGTTCAACTTCTTTTAGTCTTAACATCAGTTTAAAAACTTAACTTATAACAAATGCTGATTAGGGAGCCGGTTTCATTAGTGGACAGGACAGACTCTTTAATTACAATGTGCCATTTTATGAAGAGCAGACTCACAAAGCAGTGCCTTCCCGCCGCTGTGGTCCATCATAAGAATGGTGAAGATGTTGCCTGGCAAGTTTGAGACAGCGGTGAGGAAGCCCTCCTTATACACTACCAGTTGAAGAAGAGACACATGTAGGTATCAGCACAAAACACAACACAAATAACTCAAAAACAGAGATAACATTCAACGAACGCCTCTCTGGGTGTCACCACACGTTGGCCCTCTTTGCCTATCAGGGTTAATGCAGCATTTCAAAAGAGAGATACTCTGGCACTTCCACCTGCAGATAAAACCGACAGTTATTGAAGCAAACAACAACAATGAGCTGCTGCCCAAACACGCCGCAGGTAAAAGTGCTTTGGTGCCTGTCCTTTGAAAAACACCACCTGTGTTTGCAAAGAGCATTTTATATTTGGACATAACCTAAAGGCCACAAACTTTATCAACTCAGATACACACCTGCTGTCGTGACTGGAGAGCAGGTTTTGTTGTGGAGTGGAGATGGGAGGGGTGCGCTTGCGCAGGGGGAGCCTTCCACCTCAGCTTTCTCAAACAGTTCGGGCAGCCACATCCACAGCCCATAGTAGCTACACAAACACCCACAAATTCATACATAATGGGATTTTAGAATTAAATCTAAACTAGAATAGATTTTTATGTACAGATACACCAGTCCTATCCACCAAAGTGTTGCAACAACAGTGAAAAGCCTATGATCCCATCCAAGTGATACTAAACAGTTTTATCCTATTTGCAAAATACAAACTGTCTTTAAAAGCATAACAGACTGGTTGGGTCGGTTAACATTTACTGGCATTACGCCTCATGATATCTGGGTGCTGAAGTTTAGATTTCTCCAACAACTATCTCTCACTTCCACCATGCTGCTCAACAGCAGGAGCGTCGGGACGGGCTTGATGAATGCAAGCCCTGGGCTTTGTAAAGAAAACATCAGCTGCATTACAAAACTACAAAGGATAATTGCAGCATGCATGTTTGTGCAGATGAACAGATGGGGTTTCTCACCCGAAGGAGATGCAGTAGAAGATAACCAGCAGAGCGATGCTCCTGGATCTGAGTGGACCATGAAACAGCTGTCTAATGGGCACCAGGCCCTGCAGGACAAAACATACAGCAACACGCAGAACAGCTCTTTAATGACAACTTGGTGTAAAGAACAGGAACAAAACAAAAATATAAACAATATTGCAGAGGACAGTAAGAGAAAACTTTTCATGATTTGCCCTATAATTTATTCTTGCCCGATATGTTATTGCTTTTTAACATCTCAACATAAAATAATGCAACATAACATCAGGGAAAACAGGAACAAATGAAAAGTCCCCTCACTGTCTGCTGTTAGATGCCCCTGCAGCTATCATTTTACTAAGACATAACCCCAAAACAGTCTCTCTGGATTTTCGGTGAAGGCTGTGTGTGTAGATATTACCATTTTCAAAAGGCTGGCAAGACGTTCTCCGTTTGAACCCCGACCCCTGTTCTCCCCTGATACCCGTCCTTGCATGGAGTTGGTATGCAAGCCAAATATCTGTAAAGGAGTTGAAGGTGAGTGCTGCACATTCTTTACACCTACAGTAGGTCACTGCAGAGGCCCTGAAGCACATGTTGCAACAAGATCTGGAAACAACACACACACTCCCAGCTCTCATTACAGCTCTCGCTTCCTGTATGATTGCACTTTATGTATCAAAGCTTTTTTTGTTTATTTTTATCTCCCATGGTGTGTAAAGGATCATTTTCCACCATGTTGTGTTCTGATGTCATTTATTTATACTCTGTGATCCAGCGGGGCCTTTACTTTTAATTTGGATATTTTTGTCGATGTTTTTGTTCACTGGTTTGTGCTTGAAAATGAGATACATTGAGAGATTACTCAATCTCACCTGCAGAGATTTGTAGTTTGAATGTTTTCTGTGTATTAAATCATTGTTACATTCCTGTCTTATTCTCTAAATGACTTCACTCTTATGCTTTATTGCCATGCATCTAATATTATCACATATCAAACAATACACTGGAATAAATCCACAGGCCACCAGGACACAAAACACAGGAACAAGCTGCAGTTCATACTGGAAAGGACGTGTCTTTTCCCCACTGGTTTACTTCAAACATCAAACGGAAAACACGGAGTGCCTGTTTCTCCTGGCCAGCCTGGTAAAGACAGAGAAGAAAATTCTAAGATTGTTAAAAACAGAAAGAAAAGTGGTCATCCACTCTTCCATTAGAAGCCTGTGACTGATCATGGCCATAAGATACCTCCATGAGGAACTTGGGACTCTCGGGCATGAACAGCCTGAAAAGAACAGCGGAGGTGAGGCCGGGTGCGGAGCACAGCACCACAAATACTCTCCAGCTCTTAAACTCATGCCCTCCCAAGGAAATGTGAGCCCAGGAACTTGGAATCACTAACCAGGCCAGGCCTGCAAGACAAAAAAAAAGGGTTTAGGGTTCCCCTTTCAAAACTAGATACTAAAGATTTTAATTACCTCTGACAAGGAGGTTGCATTTTAACCCCTTTTAGTTATTTAGTTATAACCCCTGTTATAAGGATATGTCAGTCACATGGAATTTGGTGAACAGGGTCATGGAACAATCGATTCAACTTTGATGGTGATCCAAATCAAGATCTCCAGAATCAGAAAAATATTGTGTTTCAGCCATAACTAAGAAACTAGTGGAGATAAAGAGTTCTTTGTAAGGACAAGATCTTAGTTTTCTTTCTTTCTTTCTTTCTTTTTTATTACTTTTCTAAATGTTTTGGCAATTCTAAGATGTTGAAAGAACTGGTTATGCAAACATTTGTCTCCATTTAAGATTTTCAATAATCTCCAGACCTGTGTAGAAAGCCCACCTGCAGCCAGGATGTTTCCTGCCATCCAGAATGTGGCCAGAGCACTGATCATTGCACCTCTCCTCAGACGGGGCAGGAACTCTGAGAAGTAGGAGAATATAACAGGGATCGAACCGCCAACTCTACAAAGGGGGAAAAAAAATAGAACGGATATGTAACAGTGTTTTCTGTGTTTTAATTTAGCTATAAACATCTCACAAATATGTTAGCTATAATCAATATAAAATAGATTAGCACTGTTTCAAAATGTCAAAAGAAGAGAACTCCTCACCCCACACCGCTGATGAAGCGCAACAGCAGGAAGAGCCAGAACCACGGAGCCAAGCTGGCCAGAGCGCCGAACAGCCCGTTGACTGTCAGGGACATGACCAAGACCCTGTGGCGCCCCCTCTGGTCAGCCAAATATCCCCACAGGTAGCCACCCACCATCATTCCTGTGAGGCACCAGTAGAATAGGTATTTAATATATTACTCAATTCAGGTCAGTAACAAACCAAACTTTCATTTCATTTCAGAAATGAGAGGGTGCGTGTTCTTTCTGGCTCCACTTCTTTCTTTAGATGAAATATATTGTTTGTTACTGTGATGCTTATTTTTTGATACTTTGTAATACTTGTTAACATGGAATGACAAATAAAACTGGTATGTAAGTAACGATGCAAGACACTACAATACACAATGGATTAAGCTGACCTAACAAGGTGCGATTTGTCCATCAGGTCACCTCATGTGTTGTGTCAGTGTAACAGGTAATAACAGGTAATAAACATTAAGTAACAGTTAACTAACCGTTAACTAATGTGTCTAAGAATGTGTCAGCACTAATGCTGTTCATGCTAAGGTATTAATTTATTTGTTATTTAAGGGTCATAATAATCATTAACTAACAGTTAATTAACCATTACGGCATTAACTAACATTAACTAACATTAATTGTTGTACTCTTATTGTAAAGTGTTACCGTTACAGTTTACTCTAATAAGCTTTCCCTCTTATGATGTCTGGTGTTATTATGCAAGTTGCCCTTATGTTTCTGCACAAGAGGCCACAAAAACAAATTCTTTTATATTTATTGTATTTGATTCAAGCTTCATGGAGGCACAAGAGAGATGGCAACATGGTGTTACTCTGTTTTGGTCTGTCTGGTATTTTTGTGTTTGTGAGCATGGCATCGTATTCAGTACTTGTACAATTATGCTTAATTGGTATATAAAGTCATTGTGAATTACCAAGGAAAATGCTGGCAGTCAGCAGGCCCATGTCTGAAGAGCTCAGCTGCAGATCGCAGCGTGCTGTTGGCAGGAGAAAGGACACACACAGAATCTCTACAGCATCGCTGGCATTGGCCCATCCACACACCACCAACAGGAATGCATGGAATAACCCAAAACCTGAGGGTAAAGGAATAAGAAAATGTGAATAAATATAAATATTGGCAGTCAAAATATTTTTCAAGTCTCCACAGGCCTATTAGATATATGATATACTTATTTGTTTAAATATTATACAGTCAGTCACAACACATTTACATGCAAGCAGAAATGTTGGATATGCTGATAAAGATGACTGCCTCTTAATTTTATGTTGACTTTATACACATATATTTCACATATTGAACTGATATTCGAGATGAAGATGGCATTAGAGCAACAAAAAGTAAAGGGGACTAAAATGGCAGATATACTACCATCAATATTTAGAGTACCTGCTTCTTCTACTGCTTCCTCGTATGTTAATCTTCTTTGTGCACTCTTATCAGCGTCATGTGGGATGTTAGCAGTGCTCCTGTCGAAAATGATGTCACCTGTAAAGTGGTCAAACATACATACTCACGGTAACATGGGATCTCACAATACAGCACATTACTCTTTCTGTAGGTTATAAATGTTCACTCAGGTCTCCACTTCACTGAGGCAAATTGTAAAAGCCACAAGCTTCCATTAAACTCAATACAAACCAACTGAAACTTAAGGAAGCTAGGTAAGACTTAGTGACAGCTGACAGTATACAGGGGTACTACTGATCACTCAAAAGCACCTCAAAGCAGGCCTACCTAAAAGTGCTAAAACAGTAGAACTGGGATGATATGCTTATCTCCTGATTCAATACTATCACGATACTGGGGTGTCGATTTCATATGTATTGTCATTTGATATTACAACTTATTGTGTGTTTTTGTTTTCTGAACTATACTCTAGTTTGTGGCTGTACAATGTCATGAAGCTGTGATTGTCCTAAAAAGCACAATAGGCCATTTTATACAGTGATGTCAAGTTTCAAAAAATGGTGTCACTAGAATTAAGCGGCTGCTTATGAATAACACTGGGCTCATTCAATCCACAAGAGTCTCAACTTTCAAGTCATACCCAGTTGCATGGTCTGTGCCCCAAACTGTATTGGATTAGCATGAGGTCACACACAAATAGGGCCACTGAACACAAATGATAATTTCTTATGCTTCTCAGAATATGATAACACCTAAGAAGGTTTATGCTGCTGGTACTGGTTGAACTCTGGTTGGTTCTGCAGGTCCTCAACTTTTAGAACCACAGGGGACCTCCTGAGGAATATTACAGGAGGTCCCAAGCTCATTACGGAACAGCCTAATTTCACTATTACAATCAACTATTGTGCATCTTCTGGTAGGTCCTAGCTCTTGGAATGAAAACGTTTAGAAACCCCTCAGTCCAAAAAACATGCCCAGTGGATTAAACATTATTGAAGGTGTCCGAGGCCTCCTGTGCATCTGTTTAGGGGTTCTTGAGGTGAAGTAGAAAGGAATGACATAACATACCATCATCTGTGTCAAAGTCGCTTGGCTGCAGGCGGTCACCGGTGAGAAGTGGCTCTCGTGCCTCCGCATCCCCAGACCGCACTACACGAGACATCGCACGTCCTGTGTAATGTGCACGCGGCGCGCACTCTTACCTATTCAATTCAACCAGGAACATGTCAGAGTTTCTGCCTCTGCTTCTCCCGTTTAAACCGGTGGAGACTGGCAGCTAGCTAACAGTGCAGCTACCTTACGCAAAACACCATGCAAACCAGGAAGTAACATTTAACTCTTAAAAGCCACCACGACGTCTTTCACGCCCCCTCGGGTCTTTCTGTTCTTTTTTACGGGCGTGCGGTGCAAATTCAGTTTCTTGAGGTTGTAGCTACCGGTGCAGCGTGTAGCCGAGTGTAGCTTCACCTGGGCAGGGTGGTTACAGGACTCGTGAGCAAACGAGAACGGGTCCAGTTGACGTTAATGTTAGCGGTACCTCCCCTTGTTTTAAAAAAGATTTGAAGATGGCGACCAGTTCAGAACGCAGTCCTCCTCCTTTCCCCGACTCAGAGGACCAGGAGCTACTGGAGTCTGAAGAAGTCGGAGCCCCTGACAGCGATGATGATGATGAAGGAGAAGACCTTTTCGTAAGCGCTGTATGTCTGCTTGATAGTCATATGATACCCATGTTAACTACACGCTAGCCCACTACCGTGTTTGCTAACATACCAACTAGCTAACGTCAGCGAGCCAGAAAGCTAACGAGGCACATTTGCGCTAAAGTTTTGGGAAGTATTGGCTAACTATTAGTTCTCCGGGTGTAGGAGGCAATAAACCGCTTATGTTCACACGATCAAACAACAGGGCAACTATTGAAATGTTTGACTTTTATAATTTAATTAGCTATCGATCATCATCTGAAGTTGCAGCTGTATAAAATCAGAGATTACAGTTAACTTTGTCGATTTTGCAGCAATGAAAATCTTGTTGTAATCTTGGGTAAAAGTCGCGTTGCACGGCTTTGAACTTGTTGCCATTGTGGTGTCATTGATTTCTTGCCACAAAGTTGCAGTGTGATGACCTGACTTACAGTGATTTAGCCAGCCTGTGAGCGTAAACCTGCTTCCCAGTCAAATCAAGTTAGACTGATCGATACTGCTGTCACGCATCAACCTTGACATCGTTTAAAGTTCACAGCCTCTAGATTTCTAGGTAACTTACACCATCTCGTACAATCTTAGGATAGCGCCAAGGCTTTTCAGAATCTAGGCCAGGAGAAAAAGCTGCAGTCTCGCTTAAATGAGTCTTTGCAAACCGAGAGTTTAGGTTTGCGTCATTTTCCCGTCACTTTAGCTGTGGACAGGTGACATTACCGGGGATGCGTTTCTACTTTTCATGTTTGTGGGTCCAATTCTGAGTAATTGTGAGGATTAAAAGCTAGCGCAGCCTCATGTCATGTGAGTCTCAGATGTGGTCACATGGTCAGAACCCGGATGTTTTTCTACAGGTTAACAATGAGAGTTCAGAGGCTAGATTAGAAAGTTGCTGTCTTTGATTTCTGTGCAGAACTCACTGCTGCATGGAAAACATTCGTCAGCAGTAGTAGACCTCATTTATTAGTCTGTAGCTTATGTAATGTCTAAGAAATGGTCCAGTCTGTGGTCATTAGTACTGCACTCAGTCGTGCTCCCTACTTAATGAGGCAGTTTTAGTCAGTTCATTACATTTCAGCCCCAGTGTCTAGGCTTTAATGTACATTGGACTGTGCATTAAAAGCAAGTGCTCTGTTTTACAAATGGACCTATACTCTACATAGACTCTCGTCTTAGACCTGTTGTCAGTATGTGCTGATTCAGCTGTTTCTGAAACATGGTCTGCTGCTTCAGGAAGTCATTACATCTCCTCTCTTCCAAGTGAAGTGCTAGTTGTAATTTTTAAGACAAAAATGAATGCTGTAAGAATAAATGTGTTACATGTCAACAGAAGAGTTTTGAAGTTGTATTCAGATGCTTAAAAATTGACATTTTAGTTCCCCTTTTTGCTTTACTCTCAGATCAACCCAGAACAACTGACCAAAATGGACACTACGCTACCAGAAATTGATCAGCCCAGTGCTATTTCAGCTGAACCACCCAGTGAAGCCATGGGTGATCCCTTGGTTGAGCCTGTTAGCCATACAGAAGACAAACCAGCAAGTGAAGCTGTCAGTGAATCCCTCGATGATTTTGTTGACCTAACAAACAATGAAACCGATGCTCCAGGTGATGCGATCACAGCTGAAATTGCCATTACAGATGCAACAAAAGAAACAACTGAAATCGCTTTAGATGAACCCTCTGATGATTTTGTTGACTTGTTGGGAAATGAAACTGAAGTGGCACGTGAGGAAGTAGTGACAGAGGATGTTACTGTTGAAGCAGTGCCAGATAGTAGTGAAGCGGTTGGCAGCATCACAGATCCACCAAGTGATGACAGAACGGGAAGTGATGCTGAACAGGAAGTAAAAGAAGCTTCCAGTTGTCCAATCATCGACACCAGCATTGATTCATCAGCCAGTAACACACAGCAGCCGCCTGTCAGCGAAAAAATTGCCGACCCGTTGGTTGACCTCATCAGTGATGCTCCACCTGCTGATGTGAAGAAACCCAGCCAGCCACTGACCGACCTGTTTGAAGATGAGCCAAGTGACTTGTTCAGGGAACCCCAGCTGACTAAATCTGCTAAGCAGCCACAGAAAAGCCTCTTCGATGAACCCGATGAGGATATCTTCGGTGAACCACTGGGTGCCACCTCAAAGAAAACCTTAAATGTTGCTGGCGTTGAGCAGAAGGAAAAAAATGTCACAACCAAAAGTGGCGGTAGTGATGTTAGTGGTATAGGCGGGCCTTTGAATGACAACTTCCATCCTGAACCTACTGATATTTTCACTGAGGAAGCTGTCACCACCGTGCCCAGTGTCGTCAGCACCAGCAGTGTCACCTCCAAGACCAATGGAGTCCACTCTGAAGAAGAGGCCGATATATTTGCTGGTGGGTCCACTGTTTTTCTTACGGTCAGTGAAACGGTCAGGATTTTAGGATCCCTGTTCCAAATGATGACTCAAACCCCATTCACATTTTTCATTGGATTGTTCCGCAGAATTCCAGCTCAACTAAGTTGCAAAATGTAAGGCCAGCCTAAGGGAAATGTAGAGACAGACATAGAGGTGTGTTTACACAAAGCATGTTTGAAGTTGTATTCAAATTCTGTAGCATTAACTCTCTCATTAGGTGAGGGGAGAACAATGCCATTTGAGCTCAGGTGACACCAAACAGGTGCGCTGAAATGCCTGAAAATGTGGGTCTTCATGCTCTGTCAAGTGAACTGCAGTGTTTTTAAAGTAAGAGTAAGAATGCAGTCTGAACTCCCTACTAGAAATGACTCCAGTGTTGACACTCATGTATAACTATTTCTCCATATGTTCATAACCTGTATGGACATGTGAGAGGGTAGCTTTAAGCAAATATCACAAACACTCGGTTTTGCCTGTAATAGGACAGTGTGAGCGTAAACAATCCAGAAAATACAGTAAAAAGGAACTTCAGAATCAGAAATTCTTTACATTTCCACTGCAGTCCACTGTGATTCAGACCAAAGAAAATTTTTATGCAAGTTCACAGGTATATATTCAACCTGCAAATCATCTGGAGTCAGGTTAGTATTGTGCAGCTTGAGTGCACAAGTTGGGAGTTAATGCCACTGTTGACCATTTAGAGTCGTCAAATTCGCCAAGTGCAATAAATGTGCAGGAATTTTCCTCTGTGAAATGAATGTAAAGCCATACTGACAACAAATGAGTACATACGGGCAGACATGGAACATGGGCAACGAATTTCACATTCAGCGCCAGGACAGAGCGAGACAGAAGACAGGCAATGAACTGTACATCTAATTTTTTACATTTCCCTTCATTTTGTTTCCTTTTGTTTCTTCTCCAACAGAAGCCACGGTGGAGCTTTCTCTAGACAGTCCGCGGAATGACAGAAAAAAGAATGTGATGACCAAACCGGCTGCATCCGCTCCCTCCCTGTCAGTGGCCGCCAGTCTGTCCAAGCCACAGTCCGCTACGCTGGAGGAGGTACACATCTCATCTTAGTGCTAGTGAAATTTCCATAACTGAAATAAAGTAATGACTGAAAATTGTTGAAGGATTGTCCTAGTACCTTCAGGGATTTGATATTTTGCACACACCATTTTTTTTATTTGAGGGTTTGCCACTGGCCACAAATTTATGGAATTACATGGAATTTTGCAAGGTATACGGTAGACGGGAAGTCAGGGGATTTTCTAAAAATCTTGAGAAGTCAGGGAATATCTGGGAATTGCATTAATGGGACATTTTTTTTTTTTCAAAAAATATTTCCCACTTCCTTTAACAAATGACTGATTACAGTTTTGACAGAAATCCCATTTCTGTTGTAAGAATTGTTTAAATTGTAGGGCTGAACAATTAGAAATGTATCAAAACTGCAACAAGGCCAAATGCAATATCCACATTGCAGGAACTGCAATTTTTTGATAAAGGTAAAATGTGAGACAAAACATTGTTGTATTATATACAGTACAATATCATGGTGCTACAGAGATGCCTTAGTCTACTAATTGTATTTTCTAGAAGTAAAAAAAAAAAAACTCCTGTTTGTTACAGACCCCAGCTAAAATCACACCTTCAATCATTTTTATAGTTTTTTCAGTGAAAATGAAAATTCTGCTGCAAAAATGATCATTCCTACTAAATGCTCTAAATCCTACTACATGACTCTGACTCATATTGCAGTTGCAGTATCTGTAAAATGAATTGCATATGATTTTCATATAATTATTATTTTTTCTTTTTACCAAATTATTTAGCCCCATTAAATTGATTGTAAACATAAGGATGCTTAATGACAAGTTGGTCACTTTGTTTTCTGTTGCAGCTGGAAGAAGAAGAACAGGAGGACAAATTTGACATCAATATCTCTATCACTAATCCCGAAAAAATAGGTGCTGTATTATTTATTTGTTTGTTTGTTTATTTTATGTACTAACTAAAGATAATACATATAGCCTGCAACTTTGAGTTTGCTCATAGAAGCGAGTCTCCAAATGAATTGTTATAACCGAAACATTGGCAGTTTAACTGCTTTATCTGTTTTTCACACTTTAATTTGAAGTCAGTAGAAAATAATTCTTATTATGTGCATGTAGTTTGGGCCCTGAATTTAGTTCTTTTATTTATTTTTTTTAACATGTTTGGGCAAAAGTGATGAGACTACCAATGAAGGTGTAAATTTGAGAACTCTTATATGTGTAATTTGTTTGGACTATCAAATGCAGTATCCTTGGGCTTGCCTATTCCAACATTTTTCTCATTTTGTCCAGATGCAGACAATTTTCTCATCAGCCTTTTCAATTTACCTTAATTTAAGAGATAGCTCTTGTGATTAATATTTTTAAAAAAAAAATCTCATTGGAAGTAGCATTTTTCCTGCATTTAATTAGTTCTGCCTTTCCAAATGTTGAAAATTAAGCATGGAAAATATATTGGTGATTTGGAGCAGACTATTTAATAAATCTTTGACAGAGCTGTATTGGTGTGAAATATCTCAGAGCGCTCCAAAGCCCAGAAATGGTCAGGCGAAGTAGCTCTTCCTCTGTTCATCAGCCTCAGATAATTTTAGCATCTCAGATAGTCAAGCGTCTCTGTTCTCATTACATCTTATTCATAATGGCATTAATATTACATTATGAATCATAAAAGTGTCAGTATTTGGTGTACTCTTTTTGGAAATTAGTAAAAAAAAAAAAAAAAAAAGTCTGTTTTTCAACCTCAAGCACTGGCCATTTTTATTTCATTTCAATATAAGTATTTGTATCCATATTTGCCTACTTAATCTGACTTTGTTCTACACTGATTTAGTAAATTCTCTCTGTGTTTTCTTTTCAGGGGATGGCATGAATGCATACATGGCCTACAAAGTGTCCACACAGGTAAAACCCAAATCAGGATATAGCATTTTGCTCACTCTGTGATGTCCGTCTTTAATGCTGAGGGAGCTTTTACTGTTTCATGTTGGTGGTGTGGCTCTGATGTGCCGAAAGGAAATATTTGTGAAGGTCTTGTTGTAGAAATACTTGCACTTGCACAGGCTAACAGTGATGTCAGATAGTAGTGCAATCAGGAATACCCAAGTTGTAGCATATGAAGCACATAAAATTCACGTGTAGCTCTTCCTGGATGACGCGCTGCCTGTTCCTTGCAGACCACACTGCCCATGTTCCGCAGCAAGGCGTTCACGGTGAGGCGGCGCTTCAGTGACTTCCTCGGCCTCTACGAGAAGCTCTCTGAAAAACATGGACCAAATGGGTACATTGTGCCTCCTCCACCAGAGAAGAGCATCCTGGGTAGGCTGCATGGCCTGTTTTGCTTACTCTACTACAACTATGAATCAAATCTTGAATCAGCTATGAGAACGGGGTTTGTTTTGAGCAGGCATGACGAAGGTGAAGGTGGGAAAGGAAGATCCCTCCTCTGCAGAGTTTGTCGAGAGACGAAGAGCGGCTTTGGAGAGGTAAGGGCTTAAGGAACAAAGGGAAAACCCAAGAGTAACAGTACACTGTGAGAAGCCTTCAGTTTGTGATGTTCATTAGAGTGTAAGTCTCATTTCTTATTTTGTGTTGAAGATGTGTTGGAAATTACTTTTTTTGGTGTACCCATGTTCTCTCAGCCTCCTTTGTGTACATCTGCATTTCCCAGAAGTGCTTATCTGCATTGTATATGTGTAGATGGAGAGCAATCGCGTAGTAAACTTTTGTAGTCAAAAGCAACTAGGACTGGAGAGAAAACAATGCTGTTATGTTTCCAGTTTTCAAATTACAAAAAGTAATCTGGAGATTATATTTCGCATGCTACTTATGACAGATCTGAACTGACACAAGCTGTGGCTGCATTACATTCTGGTCTATTGAGGTTACTGCTGGTAGAGGAACGCTGATGTTTTAGATGACACATTTTCTGTAATGGAACTCACTGTAATCTCATGCCATTTATTGTCTACATTTTACCAGTTATCTGTGTGAAAAAGATTACTCCAAAGAACAATATAGGCCCAGAAATGTAAGGTTATGTAGCTGCTTTTCTTAACCAGCTACATTTACATTCCCATTCAGCTAGAACTCAAAAATCCCCACTGTGAATCACAATGTCAGTAGGCCAGTGGGATGTCTGTTTCGGGTCAAAGTTTGTGTCAGTAATCAGGGGCTGGACTCTAGTAGTGATAAACCGCTTTGAGGACAGCTGAGCTTGTAGTATCAAGGGCCAAAGGCACGCAGACTGGGGCAGCTTGAACTGAACTCTCTTTAACCCTCGACAGCTACAGTCAAAGGTTATTGAGATTAAACTGTTTAACAGAATAAAAATGCACAGTCCACTACCATCCAGTTATATTGCCTGAGCTTTCAGTCAGAACACAGTAGTTGTTTTTCCAATATTTAAAGTTAATTTGACTTGGCTCCTCTGTGATAACACGTTTGATTGTGGAAATGTTACTTTTCTGCCCTCTTGAATCAAAGCTGCATTATGACACTTCGTTAAAAACAACAAAAACTTTTTCTGACCCTTCTGATCAAATCTCATTCTACTGAAAAATAAACATACCCTGGTATAAAGCGTTAATAACAGGGTCCAAAATGATATTTTTTTCTTATCTGCTAAGGTGGCTGGTAGATGAAAAAATTACCAGCCAGACAGATTTCAGAAATCAGTAAATTGCTTTTTACTATTGCAGTTTGCTATTATTACTATTTAGCGTGTCATTTTGGTCTTATGTGCGATCTCAATCAATATTTAAGTAGTGTGCAGTAATAATAGTAGCAACAGTAACTGTATGCAGAAATATTCATCACACTTTTTCAACGCTTAAGTGTAATGCATTTGAATTCATAAATTGAGTAGTATTTGCCTTTAAGCGCAAGAATGAAGAAGGATCCTTTATTAAGGAGTTTTAGAATATAACAGCTATAGAGGAATTAAAAATAACAGGTAAAAATAAGTAACTAATAAGTTCAGAGTCATAGTAATAGTTTTTATTCTGTAGTAGTGTGTTCAGTCTTCAACTCTTCTTCTGTCCTGGGTGCTTCACTGCTGCAGTAAATCTCCATAAAGCTGGGTTTGTAAGTACCTCATGCACTGTAACAAAAAATAACATATTACGCACAATACACACAGCACAGCACATCTACCAGATTGAAGTGATAGCAAACCAGCAGCTTTCTCTAGTGCGTGTAGGAAAGGGATTTCTTCTCTTCCAGGCAGAGTGGCAGGTGGTCTCCATAATTTACTCACCAAGGACTACATTTACCCACATTTTTTATCCAATTCACCCACATTTACCCACAACAGACCAACTTTTGGACCCTGAGTCAGTAATTTCTCATCCATCAGGTATCTCCAGAGGGTGGTGTGTCACCCATCACTTCTTCAAGACCCCGATGTCAGAGAGTTTCTGGAGAGAGATGAGGTAAGGCAAAGTTTAGTTTGCTGGGTGCCTGGGTGAAAATATGAAACTTGCAGTCAAAACTTCTACTGGATGGAAATTGATTTTAATTGTACAATGAAGAATTTATAATGAGGGAACCTAAGTAATGGAATGTATTTCAGTAAATATTAAAATGAACATGCTTGTCCTTTCCATGGGATGCTGATCACTCTGGGTGTCTGATGTTCTAACGTATTTTCTAAATGTGCTGATGTCCACTGATGACTACAATGCAATTGTGAAATTTGGGTGTGTGGTTGTGTGTGTTCAGTTACCAAGGGCAGTGAACACCCAGGCTCTGAGCGGTGCCGGCTTCCTGAAAATGATTAACAAAGCAACAGATGCTGTCAGTAAAATGACCATCAAAATGAATGAGTCAGATGTGGTGAGTACATTACATTATTTCTCTGTGAATCAAAATTCCTCCTGTTCTCTGCTACATCAGTTTCTGAAAAGCTCTTCTGTAGGCAAGTTCTCTCGGGAGAACATCGGACAATTTCATTACATAAAACATGAAAATAGCCACTCAGCTGAACTCTGATGGCACTTTCAGACTGAAGTACTGATCCAAAACATATTAGATGCTTCTTGCTCGTTTGTTTGATCAGAATCCACACTCAACAGGGAAACATGGTAATTGTATTCTTAAGGTGAAAGCACCAACTTTTTGGCAAATAAATTGTATACATCTTCATACATGAAGAGGATTGGTATTCATTTTTCCAATATATATTTAATTTACTTTGGTGCAAACTATCATTAAGGAAACTGTTTTGAGGATGGTACAACTTTAACTGTATCCATTGCAGAATCTCTGACATTGATCCTAGTTCACTAAATACTGGAGGGGAAGCTAATAGTCATCTTGTTGTACACTTGGTGGTAAACTAATCAGATGATCAGAGATCACTGGACAAAAACTGTTGTATTCTTTTTAAAAAAACAAACAAAAAAACAAACAAACAAACAAAAAAAGAAACACTTGTTGTGTTGTGAGATTATCCTCAGATATATAGTAATAGGGCTTTGTAGCTGCAGCCCCCAGTTTTAAAACCAGCATTTTCAAGCCCAGTTTAAAATTTGAGATCTGCTTGTAAGAGTGTAATTCTGTGTACTAAGCATATATTTTGCTGCAGTGGTTTGAGGAGAAACTGCAGGAGGTGGAGTCTGCAGACCAACAATTCAGGAAGATCCACGGACTGGTCGACTCCCTGGTTGGCCACAGGAAAGGTTAGTCACACCCTTTCAAACTGTCACTCATACTCCTTTGCTTTATGTACATCCTGTGTTAGTTATCTAAATTCAGATGAAGGAGGGTGGACTAAAGTGTCTGAGTGCCCTTCATTTATTATGCGAAGTGTTTTCAGTGATGAATAGTCCAAATATATTTTGACAGTAGTTATTAATATAACCCAGTTGTTGACAGTAGACAGTTGTCTAGCAGTGAGCCACTGACCCTGAATCAAACAAGATTGGCAAAGGCTACATGCAGTTTTATTTTAATCAAATTAATTAAATTATATTATATTTCATTCAACAGAACAGAGCTAATTCATCCTATTTATTTTACATTTTTTACATTTGTTCATATAATAGCAAACCTTACACTTTGAACACCCAATAGATAAATGAATAAAATCACTTTGAATGAAGCTTAAATGTAGAGTCAGTTCTTTTAAGATATCTCTTAAACAATGGGCTCCATAGCCAGTGTTTGTCAAATTCCCATGTCCAAACATGAGTAAGAAATGTTCCTATGTTGCGTGTGTTTCTTGGGGTCCCCTCAGAAACTAAGGTAACCACTTGTGTTTCTGTTAACATTTGTTTGCCCTGTAGAGTTATCACTGAACACAGCGGGCTTTGCTAAGAGCGTGGCCATGCTGGGCAGTTCGGAGGACAACACCGCCCTCTCCCGTGCGCTGTCCCAGCTGGCAGAGGTGGAGGACAAGATGGAGCAGTTACACCAGGAGCAGGCCTCAAACGACTCCTTCTGCTTTGCAGAACTCCTCGCAGACTACATACGCCTGCTGGGTGCCGTGAGGGTACTGAGACAAGAACTGAAACTATTCTGAACCGCAAAACTAATTCTACCCAAAGAGTGCCATTCCAAAATATTAAAATGTGAGCCAGGAAATGATCAGACAGTAAAACAAACAGTGATCTGGCTTCACTCCGATGGTAGCTTTAAAAACTGGAACTGGCTGTTATGAGGACTGAATCTGAAATCCTTTCAGGGTCCATCAGCCTGACATAACTTCTTTTTCCACTGTTTGTGAGCAAGAATCTAAATGCGCTGCCTGCTCCCTCATGGAAAGTTGTTCTGAGTAAGGCAACATATAAAAGTGAAGTAATTTGCTGTGCATTTGTCATCCTTCAGGGGTCATTTGATCAGCGGATGAAGGCGTGGCAACGCTGGCAGGATGCACAGTCAATGCTGCAGAAGAAGCGGGAGACGGAGGCCAAGCTGCTGTGGGCCAACAAGCCCGACAAGCTCCAGCTGGCCAAAGATGAGATCACTGAGGTACGACATGGGCCAGAATCAACACCTAGAGTAGACAGACCAAGTTTAACCAGTTTGGCACGCTTGGAAATGCTGGAATTGGAACATTGGCATCTTCAGTAGTGGGTGCCACGTTTGAGTAATCAGTGATTGAATTAATGTTATTCCTATAATCACTGTAATGATCAGAAATCGGCACATGAGGCTGTGTTCAGTTTGATGGCAGTTATTGGTTCTCGCAAAAACAGTTAACTTACAGAGTTTAAACTAGCCTGCCTTTTTTTTTTTTTTTTTAAAAAAAGCAGCTTGGTCCATTGCGCCCCATAATACAGACTCTTACAACAAGCCAATGGGTGTAATATACAGTACAATGAAGGAAATCCTACCATCAATCACAGAACTGTATACCTCAAAATGTTTATCATTTCTATCATCTGTTCAGGATCTTTATCGGCAATTATATGACCTCAACCTGACATTTGCAAGAATAATCTAATTTACCTTCTTTTTAAACTTTGTGTGCGCTGTTCTCTCGTTCACAGTGGGAGGCTAAGGTGACGCAGTATGAGAGAGACTTCGACAGGGTATCTGCCACTGTGCGCAAGGAAGTCCTTCGCTTTGAGGTACTGATTTATTTTTTTTTTAAAACCCTTGTTGCATTCACATTAGTGGCTGAAAAAGTTTGTCGTCATTGATTGCCAAAATGGTTTTCCCTTACAGAAAGAGAAGGCCCGGGATTTCAAAAAGCAAATCATCAAGTACTTGGAGTCCATGCTGCAGTCCCAGCAACAGGTGAGCTGTCTCTTTTTCTTGGGAAAAGTGCTCTGTCGTACAAGAAGTGATGAGACAAGTTCCGGGGAAGAGAAATATACAGAGCAGAGGAGAGGAAAAGGAAGACTAGCTTGCAAAACTTGTCGACAAGGCATCAGTAGCGAATCATACATGTTTGTCTTCCAATTTTCATGTTTTTGTGAGTGACGGTGATGTTGACTTCTTTTTTCTTTCAGCTGATAAAGTACTGGGAGGCATTCTTACCCGAAGCAAAAGCAATCGCCTAATCTTCATGCAGACGGCTTTTGGGAGGACAAAAGAGGCTGCCTTTTCTTATACACTTTACCTCTTGCCTTTAAACCAAGGAAAACATGTGCATTGTAAAGGGAGAAGAGATACAATCAACCTGTTTTTTAATCACCTTTAACCTATAGCTCTGTACTCTATTGTATTAATAATTGTATATTTTCATTTAACCTTACACAAATATTTTCTTATTAGATGAAAAGGTTTGCATATACAAAGATATGGATCACACACAAGAAGTGAAAGTGTAGTGAGCGATTCCATGAATTTCAACAAGGGAAGGGAAAGTGAAAAACAAGCCGTTGTTCTCAGGATGTGGTCACACACGTTATCAGGAGCTCCTTCACATCAGCATCGTTGACTGTTTACAGCAGGGCTGCTCTCTCATCACTCAAATTCTTCTGGGGACCCAGATGACGGAAGTAGCCGATTTCAAATTGAACAGAGTCTCGTTCTGTGTTGCATCTTCTTAGTGATGCAAAGGGATATGATAACATTTGGAATTCAGAAATCTTAGCACTTCCAGACGTATAAATACTTAACTACCAGCCTGTTTTTTGTTGTTGTTTTTTTTTTTTTGTTTGTTTTATTTTTTAGTTTGACAATACTATTGATGCTGAGGGGAAGGGTGCAGGGTAAACAGAGGCATTATATTGGCAGGGTCTACAGTTGCGGTTAGGGGTTGCATTATAGGTCAAGCTTTTGGGTGTTGTTTTAGATTTCTGTCGTAGAAACATTAGCTACACATACTACTATTACATGTCTGTGCCTTTTTAAATCTGAACGGTATTTGCCTTGTGATGTCATTTAAAATCTAATTTGGGAGAACCCAGCTTAAAACTCGAAGTAAGAGAGTTTTAAGTCAGCTGTTTTCTTGGCAGAGCTGAGGCACGGTCGCACTTAACTGCCACAACACCTGAAATAAGTGAGACTGTCAGTGCTGATGGTAAAATGAAAAAAAAAAAAAAAAAAGTAAGGTATTGGGACTGGACTGGTAAGGTCGACTCAGGCATTAGATTTGAGTAAAATGGTTAATGCACTGACATCTTAGTTGAACTAATGCTTTCCTGATGCCTCAGTCTGCAAATTGTAAGCTGTGTTTTGCCAATAACCAGTCATTAACCCTGTGTCACTGGTTTATGTGCTGGGCTGCCAGTTTTGGATTACAGCTTTAATTTTACAGTTGCACATTGTCAAATTTCAGCCATACCAGCAATATACCACACTCTACTATTTGTCAACATTAAAGGATTACTGAACTTTTCTTTGCACAGTTTTTTTTTTTAAACACTTAGTCCAAAAGTGTGTATTTGAGATGTATAGCAATACTGTTTGACAGCTTTGAATTCAAACTGTTTGTCAGTATGGCCTTATGTCAACACTCACCAATGTGCAGAGCCATGTCAGTAACGTGCACTGTGTAATAGAAATTTCTTTTAATTGATTCAATAAAACTTGCACTGTTTACACTTGCAAATTTGATTTAAGCTCTCCAGACCAGATTCTTATTTTTCATCTACGGTTGCATCTGTACACTGACACTGTTGGGTGATGATCATACACTGATTTGTTCCAGTTACACTTTATAATGAGGTGGTAAGGGTGGTTCCGTGTGTCGCAGTTTTTAGCTAAGAAGGCGCAATCCGAGTGAATAACCAAGTGTGAAAACAGTATTTTGGTAATTCCATTTATGATATATTACGTCTTCACAAGAAATTTCTTGAAAGCCTGCTGTAGTGAGTTCGCTTGTCTATCGTGAAATGACTGAATAGATTATGTCTGGGGGTGTAACAGTTCAATAAACCCACAGTTTGGTTTTTATTGTGGTTTTAAGGTCACCATTTCACTTTTGATTTGGTTTATTTTGTACATTAGGGAGGAAAAAACTTCATTTTCAATGTTCTCTGTATTTTGTTTTACTTACAATAATAGTATTTTTTTTCATCAAGATTTTAGATAATATGAAATCAACAATATTTCAAAGGCACAAGTCTACATAGACTACCTAAAACAAACATGAAAATACTTGTATTCATTAATCCATCAGCTAAGTGTGTGGTTGTTGCATGTGGCTCTCATACAGTCAATGAGTTTGTAACACTTCACTTTTCATCAGCAAGTTCAAAATATAATGAACACTCATGGTCAGGAACCTCTCAGTTGCCCTGGAGGTCCAAATATCACTGGTGAGGACTTTGTAGGCTGTATTGTGTATTGAATGATTGTTTTTTTAATGGTGTAGTTTTTCCGCCCCTAGTTCTATCTATATTGTTGCAGTTTCTACTGACCGCCATAAGGTCAGTCGAGGCGAAAGAGTACACTCTGATTAATATTTCGGGCTGGATGAGGTTTAAGTGTAAATTGGAATTACATTGTTATAGCAGACATTTTATTGGCAAGCATATGTGCTGCACTGGGGCTTCATTAACAAGCTAACATGTAAACAAAGCTCTAATACTTATCTGGTGCATGCTAATGATTTCAGAGAGGTAAACTGGTGATATGGCTGCCCAAATCCACATTTAGCTGTGAAATCTGCACCTATTTACTTTCCTATTTTGAGTTCACACAGCACACCAGTTGAACTCTGCTGACTTCTCACAGACAGCTACCAGCTTTGCGTCATTTTCATTTATTAAAAACTATTTACAATGCGATGATTCAGAATTACAGACATCCAGACACTTTCTCATGTGTGCAACAATGCACTTGGTTTGCATACACTGCTCCTGTTAAGTGTGGGGGATAATGAAGATGGAAAAGAGGCAGCAATAGTGGAATACATGCTGCACGAAATATTGACAGTACAGGTAAGCCTTCGTGCAGAGCCGCTCGAACACTTCTGTCCAGAAACTTCCACCAAGCAATCAAAGAGATGCATTTCCATCAAATTCAAGTTCAACGCATGAAGGCGAACTGTGTTACTGTGAAGGAGTACCATGCCAAATCACAACAAAAACAGAGGAACCCTACATGTCCTGAAAACTGTAATGGTAATTGGTGTGAGAAGCAGTGTAGAACCCAACAGACTCTGGCAAAAGTATGATCTTCACAGAATGAGGCACCCAAAACAGCAAATGACATCAAGACAGGACAGTCTGCTACTTGGCTTCAGCTTATTTTGGCAGTCTGACAAGGCAAAACACTGTCTTTGTTCACTCTTAATAAAAAGGGTTTTGCAACAGTTCAGGCAGTTCATGGTTTCAAAATATTATAGGAGAGCGTAAGTATCAATAAATTACTATGATAAACAACCACGTTTCGTAACAGCCAACACAATATCATGCTCTCTAAAAATATATGCATAAAGGCTAATGTTCCAAATCCATGTTCAAAATATGACATGTTGCATTGGATGGATGATTTTAAATTTTAAATAGGGCTGTTGTCTAACAAAACAATCAAGCAAACAAACGAAAAAGTTAAGGGGGTCAAAATGATTTGTACATGCACAAATATCAAATCACAGAGGTGATGCAAACAAAAAGAATGAGAAACTGTATACGAGCTAAATTGGTGTAAACCTTGATAAATAAGGCCAGTACCTCACAATAAATGAAATGAACAATATTTGTATTATAAGCAAGGCCAATCCAAACTGACATTAAGTTGTAGTTCTCACTGGGTTGGATTTGACAGCCTCCTCATGCAATAGGTTTTTCCGATACTTGAAATTTGACCTGTCCACTTGCTGATGTGACCGGAAAGCGAACAGATCCCATCGCTGGACACAGATGTCGACGTACATCACAATGAGAAGCAACAAAGAGATGAAGGGCTACAGCTACGCTTGTCATTCCAACGCAGCTTTTACCATCTGAACACATCAAGTCACATTAAGTGCTAAGTCTGTTTTTAAAAATATATCTGCCAACACAGATGTCAAATCTTCTAAACCAGATGTAAATGTGGTAAAGCTCTGGCTAAGTAGTGGAACCAAAGGAGAGATATGAACAGAACCAAAGGAGAAACATAAAAGCCATTTTTAGGCCAAGTCTAGACATTCACCACTTCATCCAACTCAATGTTTTCAATCAGAAATTCAAAATCACATTGAAATAGGTGTAACCATAGCCGAGAACACCACTCGAACTATCTTTTGCCATCAGCACCAGCACAGCTGACAAACTAGTTTTTGCCATTTGTGATAATACTTAATAATAATAAATACTATCTTGTAATATCTTGTTTTATCCTTTCCATACAAATATGCATTTGTATAATTTTTTTTTAATACAGATTTTTTTTAATGCCCAAAATTCATCAAGCTTAAGGCAAGGTGGACATTTGCCACAGTGTAACTTGATTCAGTTTTGTGACTACTGATGTTGAAAAGCGCTTTTGTGATTCACATGATAGAGGACTGTATGTCAGCTATTTTTACACACGTGACTAACTGGTAAGGGGTACAAGTGCCCAGCAAAAAGGCATGTACCACAATTTTTTCCAATTACATTTTAAGCAGTGTGTGTACTGGATGTATAAGTGGCCATTTTGACTGCTTATACATGAGATGCAATATACTTGTCCATGAATTTCCATTAAGGAAGCTTTCTGGTCTGATTAAAAAGAGAAATTTAGGAGGACAGATGAGAATTTGCTGATTTCCACTGGGCAACTGAAACTGATTCTTCTTCTTCTTCAAGTTTTGAAATTTTCCAAAATTTTTGTCTGACTTTGCTTGGGATCTTGGGGGAAAAAAACAGGCTATACTGCACCTGAAACCAAGACAGCAAGCATCTTACTCTTTCGAGGCAATTTGGGAGTTTATTCATTTATTTACTTTGTCAGGGGATGGCTAGTTTGGTTGTGTTCAAAACCAGGAAGGACCGGTATGTTGTTGGCCAACCCCCTTCCTTTTTACAAATGATATCTCGAATCATTTGAAGGACTCTCAACAAAAGCTGATGTACAAAAGTCTTCTGTCAAGTCTGGTTTGAGTGCGCTCTGTTGATTGTGAATGTGACCACATTGTTTTGGCCTTCTTTCGATGACAAACGTAGTTGCAGAAACAGCTGTCTCCTGCAGGACAAGCAGCTCTCCTACAGGCCTTGAAACTGAGTTCTCATCTCTCCAAGGTGGAGTAAGAGTCTGGAGATGCTAACGCAGCTCAAACAGAGCATTAGCCTTTATGCTGCTCTTATGAGCTGTTTCTAGCCCAAGCTGAAGAAAACCTCTGTGAAATGGTGAGGGCCGCAGTTAATTCACTCAGTGCACATTCGGATGGCTTGGAACGGACTGCTGGATGTTTCAGAGCATGGTCCGAGCAACGTATCTGAGGAGTCCTCCATGCCGGTAAAAGACAAGGTCCGATTCACTTTCAAACAGAGCTGTGACACAGAAGGTCTTCCCTTGGCTGGTCTGCAAAAGAACAGAGAATTAACTCTTTAACTGCCATTCATCAAAATCTTGAAGACGCCTGCATGAACCTGCAAGTAAAATGTACTGACTTTCAGATGCCTCACACTGGAAGATTTGTTACTCTGCAGTAAAAACTGCACACAAAAATGTGTTTTGGATAACAGGCAATAATTTGATAATATAAAAAACCTAAATCTAACTACCCAGAAAGGGAACTCATTTTGGAACAACCTTGGGTTTGGCTTTAGCACAATACGGGGCCCAACTTGCCAATGTGAGCAGGCCCTGAGAGGTGAATTAGCTAATACAATTTTTCTTCCCAGTCTCTAAAGGTAAATATTTCCAATGCTGCAAAACATATCTGGGCGTTACTTGTCATGTCAACTTGATGCCATCATCATATAAGAATAATTTAACTGTAAAAGGCTCATCATTTGGTTTGGAAAAAGTGGCAAAAAGGATGGCAATACAAACAATACAATACAAAACAATGCAAACCAATTTTAATTATCCCTGCAAAGGGCAATTAAAAAGCAGCAGCTAAACTACTATTAAT
Source organism: Myripristis murdjan (assembly GCF_902150065.1). NCBI lineage: Eukaryota > Metazoa > Chordata > Actinopteri > Holocentriformes > Holocentridae > Myripristis > Myripristis murdjan. The sequence continues at coordinate 12,260,757 of NC_043985.1, read as the reverse complement.
AGAGACAACACAAGTTGCTGTCGACGTAAGTGTTTCTTTTATCTTTTATTCATAAAGTGAATATATTAAAACAGTCTTCAAGTAGTTTGCTTAAGATGCACTAAAACCCAACATCTAAGCAGTGAGTGACAGTGCCAACCCAGCCAGGTGCTGCCTACCTTGACAGTGAGCTGCTGCCTCAGACTCATGTCGTCTGGCAGGGTGATGGTGAACCTCTCCTTCCCGCAGAGCTCCAGAGAGTCAGCGCTCTCGCCAGGCAAGAACTGGAGGGGCATGATGCCCATGCCCACCAGCTGGGTCTTATGCAGCTTCTCGAAGCTCTCAGCAATGATTGCACGCACTCCCTATCAATCACCCGAAAAACAGGTTAATGACTATACACTAAAAATGTGAAAAGGTTTCAATTCAACTCAATTCAATTCAAAAGGTATTAAGTTGGCCAAACAACTTAAGACACATTCAGTTTTATTTTAGCGCTAAAGTAATTACTAAATCATTAGTGGTATGGAGCATAAAGACAAGTGATTTTACAACCATAACCTGACTGACTGGTCAGTGTTTTGAAAAACTAAAGGTGCAGGTAGGTGTAGGTTACCAGCAGGTATGGTCCTTTGGCTACCCAGTCCCTGGAGTTTCCAGAGCCATAGCCTTTGCCTGCCAGGATGATGAGGGGAATGCCGTCTCTCTGGTAGCGCTCTGCTGCCTCAAAGACATCCAGCTGACCAAACATCCAAGTAGAGGACATGTTATTAGCAGTATGTGGGGGAAATTAATCAAGCTAACTAGTCTCGTCATAACCTGCAGCAACTGATAAATGAGTGATGTCCAGGGTGGCCCGGTTATGACAATATCCAATAACTCAAAAGGTTTGATTTCTACAACAGCAAAACTCTCCAACTACAGCCATGTGTAAAGTATCATTTTAATCAGTGCAAATCACTGAGTGACCAGGCAGGTTTTCAATGTCTTGGCTATAAGTTTCTGTTAAACTGCTAACCATACAAGAAATGTGAAAGAATTGCTTTACAATTGTTAAAGTAATGCCAGTCTAAAATGGTCTTGGTCCAGAAGAATTCCCCCAATGCTTAAAGAAGATGTTTAATATTGGCACTGCTAAAATTAAAGCATAAAAAAATCACCATATCTAAAACAAATGTTTTCTGTTTTGTAAATGTAGGGCATTAGACTAGTACTTAAAGATATCAACACTCAAAAGCATTCAACCGTTATCAGAAGTAAAGGCCCAATTTGTTTATATCCCTAACACATGCACCTCTGAAATAAAATTTCACTCACTGTCTGGCCTGAAGGAATGTGCAACGTCTTGGGACTTGGTTTGCCGATGAAGCGATTTTGGAGCTTGATGCTTGCGAAAGTGCCTCGGGTCATCACTGCATCATTCCCCCTGCGTGCGCCGTATGAGTTAAACTCCCGTGGTGTCAGGCTGAGGGAAGGTATGCAAATGGACAGTTCAATAAATTTGAATTTGAGCTGACACATGGAGTACTTCCAGGATCACAGTAGATGCCTGGCCTACAGCTGACACAAAGGAGCCTCTATGATAGATGGCATGGTAGAAGGGCAAAACTGCCTCATTTACTCGGTCTATGATGGCTCAACTGAGAATGAATTGAGAAAGGTGGTAAATGGAGATTTTCTGGAGGCAATATTGAATATTCAACACTGAAACCACAGATTTTATCATCTACTTTAAAAAACACGTTATCATTAAACATTTAAACAATCTGTAGATCCACAAATCATTCTGATTTACTGGCATCCCACAATCACTTGGACATCAGGTTCAATGACATTTCAATGACTTTCAACGTCTCCTTTTTTTGAAACTCAAGGACTCAAAATTGGCAGAATTTGGGATAAGATGATTTGTGTTTTTTCATTATTAGCTTGTTTTTCAGCTCAGCACCTGCCCTTTCTTGGCATGAATATACATTCTTAGTTTATACATTGTTCAAAATAAGACACCACAGAGGACTCTTTTTGGCCTTCATGACAGTGTCAAGAAGTCATTAAGTATCTGATGATTCCCACAGTGATAGTGAAGTCTGACCGTTTGCTCAGCAGGTACTTGGCAGCAGCGCTGACCCTGGCGATGCTGCCAGCAGGTGAGATGTGGTCCGTGGTCACCTTGTCCCCAAGAAATAGTAAGGCATGGGCGTTCTCTATAGACTGCGGAGGCTGTGGGTCTTTACTCTGCAATGAGAGACAGGCAAAAGCAGGGGCTGCTTACCATTTGTGTTTTAGGAGCATTAATTGCAATATTATTTTAACAGAGGAAATACTGATCTCTTTGTTGGACCATATTTGGCAAAACAACAATTATCCCAAAAGTCAAAAGTCTTACCAATTTGTTGAAAAAAGATGGAGAACGGATGTATGTGGACTTGTGATCCCAGGGGAAAACCACACAATCTGGGCAGTCAAGGTTGTTCCAAAACGAGTTCCCTTTCTGGGTGAGATCAGAGAGGGAACAAAGTCAGTAGCTGCCATAGATTTAATTGACTGAGATGAAAAAGGAAACACACAACCACAACAGAGCTCTACCTTAATGTTCATACAGCACATTAAACAAACAGTATGGACGGATATTGTCAAATATTGCTGCTGCCAACTCGTCTGAACCTGAAGTAGAGATAAGGTAAGGAGAAGAGAGCGTTCAGCAAAGTAATTGGGGTGTGACATTCCCCTCACCTCCATCCTGCCTGTGCGATCCCTGAAGATTGAGGAGATAACAGTGTCCTCCTCTGTCTGCAGAACCTCCTCCCTGGATGGCCAGACATCACGCAGGTACACCTCCTTCCCATCCGATGTCACACCTGCTCAAAGGACAGGGGGTCCGATATTAACACCATATAAAGATACCCACCAGTAAGCAAACATAAGCTGTCAAAAAGCCATGTTCACAAAACCAGCTTCACAGAGCAAATTCACAGCATAGAGACAATACCAGACAAAACATGAAGCATGGTGTTGTAGTTTTCAATAAATATCTGTCAAGCCTGTTTCACATTTTCAGTTGAGTCATGTCTTCAAATTTTGGCTTAGAATGAAAAATGAGAGGGTTTACTTCTTTCATAGTTAAAACAATATTTACCTAAAGGCTCTTTCTCAAAGTCAATGTCCACAGTGCCTGCAATGGCATAAGCTACTACCAGGGGAGGTGAAGCCAGGTAGTTGGCACGCACACAGTCACATAGGCGTCCTTCAAAATGCCTGTTGCCAGATAACACTCCGCAAGCCACCAGATCCCCCTGTGGCAAAATATATGGTTAGAATTTAAAAGTTGTGAAATGTGTGTGTGATATTTATCTATTCATCCATTAACACAGTCCAGAGGTTATGAAGGTCTTACATGTTTGATTGCATCAACGACTGCATCTGGTAACGGCGCTGTGTTCCCTACACAGGTGGCACAGCCGTAGCCTATCACCTCAAACCTGTGGCACAAAGGAAATAAGACAGTCAGACGACTTAGGTGTGTGTGTTGGGTGTTTGTGTGTAGCTGTGTGTGTTGGTTTGTACTGATGCTTACCCCAGTTGGCTGAGGTACGGCAGGACTCCGCTGGTATTGAGGTAGTGAGTGACCATGCCACTTCCAGGAGCCAGACTGGTCCGAATATAAGGCTTGACCACAAGCCCCGCCTCCACAGCCTTCTTGGCCAGAAGACCTGCCAATCACAGCAACAGCTGCATTGTGGGCTACGTGTCTGCAAAGTTGTCATACTTCAAGAGACTGAGCAATCTGCAGTCACAAAGTGGCATACTAATGCTGTCGTCATCTGAAGAAAATCCGCAGAGAGGGAAGTGACTGCACTTTTTGATTTGACTTATGTAATTTACGTTTGCAAGAATGTACTGATTTCTAGCAGAATTTTACAAATTGCTGTCTATAACTTACGTACTTTTATTGCACTGTCCAAATTGCTTCGATACTATCAAGTATTGAAAATTGCCATGGTACTGAACTTTGTAACTGAGTGCCATGCGGGACCAGATTTTGATACTTAAGGAATAAATTTCATCATTGTCAGTGAGCCAATAAGCATGCAGCATTCTTCTGCCAAGATCTAATAATGCTGGTGACTGGCTGTCTAATGTTACATGTCATAGATTATGAAGGAAAAATAATATGTTACACCCAGAGACATTATAACATCTATTTTATAATAATTATTATAATTATTATTATTTCATAATAATTAATTTATAAAATTCGCATTGAAAAAAATTTTGCTCACTATGTGGTATTGAAATCAAGGTATCAGTACTGGTATCGAAAATTTGTGAACGATAACAGTTTAAAAAATAGACAAAACAAAAAAGAGAAAAACAGAAAATTACTACACAAATTATTGCATCCAGATGATGTTAGATGATATTAGGAATATTTTCAGAGGAAATTTATCGCAGTTTCCTCTTTTGAGAATTATCCAAAGCATGAGTGTCTCACCTGCAGTCAGCATGACAGATGGGTTGCAGTTGTTGGTGCAGCTAATGACGGCAGCGATGACCACCGAGCCATGAGCTAGCTGGTACTCCTGGCCACAGTGCAAGAAAGGAACCTGGGTCCCCTGCTTCTCCTTAGAGATGTGGAAGCCTTTAAAGCCGACCTGAAGGGAGCCAGAGAAAAAGTAGCTGCTTTGTTACAGCAGACAACACATTGAAATACAAATGATGATGGCATGTTTAAAATCACTAAGTCTAATTGTCAAAGCTCTCAAAATGATGGCAATGAAAAACCTGTTTTGCGTCTAGTATCTCAAACTTCTAATCTTTTTTTTTTTTTTTTTTTTTTAAATTCAAGCCAGTATTAAGTAATGGTAAAAAAAAAATTGTTGTATTTATTGTCTGTTACCTTCTCATCTAAACACCTCCGGAAGTCTTCCTTCATGCTGTTGACTGCCACTCTGTCCTGAGGCCTTTTTGGCCCACTCACATGTGGCATGATGGAGCTCAGGTTGATCTCAATCACCTGCACAAAGAACATGCCTTTTTCTCACTGTTCATTATACAAGCTGAAGTTCTTCGACTCCCGCACTCTTAGCTTGTTTTTGCAATCACGGCCATGCTGAAAAATGTCAACCCATCATCTCATTTCTGATTTTTTGAACTCAGAATTACAGCACTGTTGACTAGGAATGAATGTGGGATCAAAAAATGCATTTAAACAGTGTTAACCCACGATCTCTTTGTTTTTCAAGAAAAATATCTAAGGAATCTCATTTCTTTACCCAGGACTTCAGTACTATACATAAATGTTTCAGGGACTCCTGGCATATTTGTTGCAGCTATTTTCAGGCATAGAAGCTTTGACCCTTTCAGTCACGTGCAGGATGCTTGCAATGTTGGCAATCTGAAAATTTCTGCTTAGTCTACCCTCACTCTATCTAACAGTGTCAGCTTAAGGACTGACATGTCCTCCATGTCAGTCCCCTGAGACACTGAGAATGCAGGACAAAGTATGCAGCTGAAAAGAAAGGTAGAAATTACCTCTGAATAGTGGGGGTCTTCTGAAGGGTCCTCATAGCTTCGAAAAAGTTTTACAGCCTTCATGTAAGACTCCAGCAGTTCAAGTTTTTCCTGGGTAAAGTCTGGAAGGAATATCATTCAAATAAGACAGTGTTGGGATAAGGGACAGGTTAACCCACAGAAAAACCGCTAAATAGACAATACATTTAATGCATTCAATGGAAAATTCATAAACACTTAAAAGCTATGAAACAGAGAAACAAGAGACAGTGAAAGCACAAGCTGATCTATGGTAAGTAAGAATAAATCAAAGATTAACTTTGTGGACCAAACTCCTGATAGACAATAGATGACTCACTTGTCTTTTTAAAGTGCTTAAGTGTGACGTGGTCTACAGGGAAGAAGCTGACAGTAGCATTGTATTCTGGGCACATGTTGGCAATGGTGGTGCGGTCCGGGGTCGACAGCTGGGAAACACCAGGTCCAAAGAACTCCACAAACTTTCCAGCAATCCCAGCTTGTCGCAGGTGCTGAAACATTAATCAGTCACAGGAAGGATTTAGGTGCATTTATGATAGATTTCAGTGCATTATAAACAAAAACTTGATTCCTTATAAACAGTGCCATCAGTTGTCTTTGCCACATCTGCTTCATTTCTGTTTCTAATGCAGTTCAGAATGCTACAATTATTTTGCAGTTGTAATTTCAAAGCACATCCACATTACAGATGTGACATGTGCACCGATGCATTAAGACAGAGTGGGAACTCCTAATATTTGTATCCACGGTTGCACAGCAATAAAAAGGTATCACCAGCATTTCCACTCAATGTTAAATTTAAGTTTGACAAAACATTTTTTTACATGACCAAAATTTTGGACACACTTAATTTTCAGAGGACATATTAAAGATTATAGTATTCTTTTTTATCCTGCTGGGGAAGTGAACATAATTATTATTATGATGCATTATGGTATACAGGGCCAACTGGTTTGTAAATTAGGCCAGTAGAAAATATAATTTGCATATATTTAGATATGCAAATCAGTTTTCCTACTAACATGTGCATTTCCAAAATGACACACTGACAAGAATTTATTGCAGACATTTTAATGGAGCAGTATTTTGTTATCTCCCAAGGGTGAAAGGTGTACATCTATGTGTGTCAGAGGGACATATCATCCTAACTGCACAAAGAGCAAAGCGCTGTTACCTTGGTGATGCCCAGGACAATGTCTATGGAGGTGGTCAGTGGGTTGACGGAGCCCACCAGTTTACATCCCACCACCCGGGGAAGGGTCAGAGACACCGGCTGGCCCAACATCACAGCCTCTGACTCAATTCCCCCGACACCTGGCAGAAGAAAGCAGCATGCATAAACATTAGGAGCGTTCAGCATTGATGCAAGAGCAGAGGTGTGTTTGCAAGTGCAGTGTGCTGTTGGCTGGAGTGTAAACAACTACAAACCATTTGCATAATTTATTCTGAACATTTTTGATTCCTTTTCATCAAGGTTTTCCTTTTGTTTAGTCCCTCAATATTTTTCTCTGTTTGAACTCTTTTATCCCCTCTCTTTCTCTTGCAAAAGGTGAATACCCACCAGGAACTGACCAAGCAGGTTAAAAAAGTTGAAATAAAAAAAACATAATTCTATTAAAATCACATCAATAACAATCTCTGCACACACATACTGAATTCCAGGGGCAACAACAGACTGAAGAATGTGGTAGACAAACACATGTTGCTATAGAGGAAACCATATTTCTAGTAAACCCACATGTAACTGCTGACAAAAATATGTGGCTTAAAAGTTTTACCCCAGCCCAAGATGCCCAGGCCGTTGATCATGGTGGTGTGTGAGTCAGTTCCTACAACACTGTCGGGGTAGATGAACTCGTCGTTGACTTGGACCACTCTGGACAGATACTCCAGATTCACCTGGTGGACTGCGCCAACATCTGGAGGTATCACGTTCACGTTCTTGAACGCTTTGGAACACCACTGTTTGGTGGGAGATTGGAAAAAGGTAACGACAGTTTGTACAACATTTCTCTTGAGCCACAGACACTTCGAGTTGTGTAGGATTACCTCTATCAAAATGGGACAAGCACAAAGTTTGGTGACTACTATGAACTCTCTCCATGGCACAAAAAGTATTTGTTTTTGTGATTTCTCCAGCTGTCACTTCTAAAAATGTCTGACAAACAACTGCTTTAAGCCACTACTTAGTGCTATAATGTGTAAAACAAGTTTATCAATATGTTGTTCAAGATTTAACATTTGATATAAAAGCTAATTTATTTACTTTCCTAATATTCAATGGCTGTGCCACCAAATTCACACAAGTTCCATCATTGTCCATTAATCCTAACATGCTGATCTTTCACTTTCACTAATGTGAAAACACATCTTTACTCCTCTATTTTGCCCCTCTGTCCACACTAAAACGGAGTTTCCTCCACTGAAAACTGAGCTTTTTGAAAACGCTCTCCCAAGTAGATATATTTGAAAATGTCGGCTTTGTGTTGTAGTGCAACCAGCAAGAACAGGGAAAGCGGAGGAACATATGACTGTCATGTGATCCAGGCTGGAACTAAAGTGACCAAAATGGCAGCCAAAGTAGTACAAGCGTTGTTCTATGCATGCCTCTTATAGAATTTCAAGCTTTTTCTGCGTTGTAGAGTGGATGACCAACATTTAGAAAACTTTGTAAAAACATTAACTTGGACAAAATACAATTTGACACGATAATGGCGTTTTCAGATTTGTCCGGATCAGTGTGGACTTGGCCTCACTCTCTCCAGTTGTGTCCATCCTGTACCTTAAAGAACTGAAGCCTCTCTTTATTTCTGATCAGTTCCATCTCCTGATTCTTCAAGGCTGTTTCGGGTCTGACAAGAAAAAGGAATAATACAACAATATGTTATGCTCCTTGAGTGATGCTGACCCCCTATGGGCCTATCAGTAACAACAATGCCACCTCAGGTTGACCTGTACCTGCACCCACTTTGGCTAATCTATGTTGTTTTGAAATGGCTGAGATGCAGTTGTAAGATACATAATTTCTAGGATTTGACAGAATCCCAGTGATATCTGCAATGTTGAGAGAGACGGACAGATGTTTAGTTACACTTATTTGAAAAATGATTTATGAATGAATAAAACCTCTGAAAATTCCTATGTTTGGTTGAAAGTGTAAACAGTCCAGTTAATTGATTATTTGGCAGATAAAAAGGGATTCTATCAAACTTGAAATACAATGCAATATAATCAGAAGTTCGGATTACTGAGTAACTGCAAAATGAATAAGTGACACTTGAAAAAATGAAAGCTGAATTCCTCTACTTTATAGCTCAAATTTAAATCTCAGAGTGACAAACAGGCTGCTCCACATCTTAAACAGTTTCTTCACCATCACCATATGAGGTAGAAATGGTGTTGCAAAATCTCTACTGGTACACACATATCTACCTGCATACATAATATACGATACACTGCCCACTAGTACTAACTAAATTAACCCGCACCCTAAAAAAATAAGAGGTCTGGGGTCTGTTCCTTTTTGCTGTCACATATCAGCAGACCTACACTGTATTAATGTGTGTGCTGGTTCTACAAAACTTACTCAGAGACAGGCTGCAGGTGGAAAGGGCAGAGGAGGGGTGTGTTCTCTATCTGCTGGACAGAGGCTGGAGGGTGACCTGGGGATGTTGGGGGGTCACTGCATCCACTTTTACTACAGGAGCTCCGCTGGCTGCCACACTGCGAGCCTCCTCTAGGCAGAGGCCGGGGAGGGGTGGAACGAGGATGTGCCTGGCTCTGATTTTGGACGTCCCCTCCACCCGGGTTCGGTGCGTTCTGTATGGCACTGTGGACACGACATAACACATAAGTGAAAATATGCTCAAGGGGCTGGTGGGAGCGCTGCTTTTTGGCTAACCACACCAAACGAAGATATTAAGATATCAGATATACACAAACAAGATTCTACAACTTGCTGCTAAGGCATCTTACCGTTCTGAGAGAACACTATAGCTCAAATGTCTGTAGACTAAGAGACTGCCATCCAAAAACTAAAGGTCAAAGCAAATTTCCATCAACAACTTTGCATCTGCTCCAAGTGTCCTTTAGAAAGACACTAAACCTTCACCTTCATGTTCTCTCTCACTTAAACTCACTCCTGACAACAGTAAAGATGTAAACACAAACCCACCATTTGCTGAAGTCAATCTGTAGCGAGTGGTCTACAATGAGGTCAGTGGGGCACATCGGGCTGATGAGGCCTGGGTCCACACCATGTTTGGCTACTGCGTCTCTCATGGCTGCAAGGTCCACCATGGCGGGTATGCCCCTGTGAAAAATGAAACAAACAAACAAACAAAAAACTTAATCTCTACCACTGTTATCCAAAATCCAAGGGGCAAGTTTGAATCCCCAGGGATTTAGAAGATATGCTATTTGGACTATTGTAATGCAACTCAGTTTTAAGGCAAAACGCTGATGGAGCTGTAACGAAAATGAAGCAGCTTGCTTATTTCAAAACACTTTGATGACACAAAACCTGATAAGCTATAACGCCTGCTTTTTGCATTTCTACTTTGTTAATATGAATGAGCACTTTTGTCCACAATCCATCATAAATGTTAAGTTCATCACCCAGGCATTGACCCAGCCCCTCACTTTGATGTATCTACATGAAAGCTAACAATATTTATCATCACCATCTTAATATTAATACATATATTTATACAGCACTCATGATCATCAAAACAAGAGTTTCGATGAGAATCGAAAATGATGTCCTTCAAACAAAGGACTAAGAGGAAAGACACATAACAAAGTAAAATACCTAATACCAATACCACCTACAAGCAAATTTTAAAAATAGAGTGACATTTTCAGAGACAACTTGAGTAAAAGCAAGTCTCCATACATAAAGCCATACATAAAGACACAGAACATAACAGACTAACTCTATGTTGTTTAGTCTAAGAAACTGACAGGATCTCTACTTTTAGATTGGCCGATATTCAAGCTTTGCAACGCGTAACAGATTTTTTAAGTGAACACTGTCACTGACGTAAAGACTGTCAAACTCACGTGAAGTCCTGGAGAAGGACTCGAGCTGGGGGGAACGGCACCTCGGCTGTGTTCTGCTGCTGCTGCCAGTCCAGAATATTCTGAACATCCTCCTCTTTCGTATAAAAGCCATCGCACTTCCGAATGGCTGCCTCCAATAGAACACGAATGGACAAAGGCAGCTTCTCTAAATAGATGAAACAACCAAACAAACAAAAAAGTTAGTGGTATTTAAACACCCGTGATAAACAGCAGCTGATTACATCTTCAGACTGTTCAATGTCCTTTGGAACTTTCCCTTTTTCATACATAAAGTTGGAAACCAATGTAGGTTCTTAAAGACTAAATTCAGAATTTATTTGGCTAGCTAAGTTATAGGTATATAGTAGAGGACAAAATTATTAGCCCCCCTATGAAATTTGAAGTTTCTTCAAGATTTTCCCAAGTACTTTTTTTTAACAGAGCAAGGAATTTTCAACATAGCATTTCTGAACATACTAGTTTTCTTTAGAAGACACAAATTATTTGTATTTGCACACCAAAACAGAATTATTTAAGAAAAAAACTAAAATGACCAGGGACATTAACATTAGACCCCTTTAAGAAATGACCATTTTTTAAGTCATTGCACAAACCACTTTTGTGCAATGATGTGCTTTAACTTCAAAGGTGATGTGCTTAGAGGTGATCAGGTGAATCAGGTGATTTCACTCAACAATTAAGTTAAAACATGGTATAAAAGCCTCAGTATGGGTCATTGAGCTGTCAGTTGAGAAAGCACTGTGCCGAAAACTAAAGAAATCAGTTTGGGCTTAAGAAAAAGAATTATTGATGCACACAAAGCAGGAGAAGGATATACAAAGCTATCCAAGCGTTTCCAAGTGTCAAGAACTGGAGTGAGAAGTATAATCCAGAAATTCAAAGACAGTTACACAGTATAGAACAAGCCTGGCAGAGGTAGGAAGCGAAAGATTTCAAAGACCCTGGAAAGAAAACTAGTGAGAGATGTGTCTAAAGACCCCAGAACAAATGCCAAGACACTCGTGAATGACTTGGCCACATCAGGAATCGTAGTCTCTAAGAAGACAATCACTAGAGCTCTGCACAGGAATGGACTGCGAGGTTGCAGACCAAGAAAACTCCACTTTTGAAGAAGAGACACCTTCAAGCCAGACTTAAGTATGCTCAGGACAACCTGGAGAAAGATTATGCATACTGGAAGCGTGTCCTATGGTCTGATGAGACTAAACTAGTGCTCTTTGGCCATAGAGACACTGCTTATGTTTGGAGAAAAAAGGGAGAGGCATATAACCCAAAGAACACCGTTCCCACAGTGAAACACTGTGGTGGGAGTATTATGCTGTGGGGATGCTTCAGTGCATCTGGAACTGGAAATCTTGTCAAGGTGGAAGGAATCATGAACAAAGAAAGACGTGAAGATTTTGAAAGAAAACCTTAAGCAGTCAGCAGTAAAACTGGGTCTGGGTCATCGCTTCATCTTCCAACATGACAACGATCCAAAACATACGTCTCGGTGAAGAACTATCTCCAGAAGACCAAAGTGAATGTAACTGATTGGCCTGTACAAAGCCCTGACTTAAATCCCATTGAAAATATGTGGGGTGACCTAAAGAAGAACGTCCATGCCAGAAGGCCATCAAATCTGGAGGAGCTTGAGAGATTTGCCAAAGAAGAATGGGCTGGGATTCCTCAAAAGAAGTGTCAGAGACTTGTTGAAAACTACAACAAACGACTGCAGGCTGTTATCCAGCAAAAAGGACACAACTGACTATTAGGATCCGGGGGGCTAATAATTTTGACCCTGGTAGTTTTTGTTTTTTGTGGAATATTTTCCTTTCTGTGTGCAAACTAAAATAATGTAAGCATCCATAATAAAACTAGGATGTCTAAAAATGTGTTGCACTGTTTAAAAGCACTTGGGAAATACTTTTAAAACAATGACATTTTTGTAGGGGGGGCAAATAATTTTGTCCTCAACTGTATTTGCACGTCCTGTAAGACTAGTGATATCTTTTTGTTTTATGTGACAATGTCTCCACCGTATCCTGGGACCCACCAGTTGAGAATACAACATTAAATTTAGACTACAGTCCACAAGGCTCACAAGTGTGAAAGGAGAGAGGTGATTTGTGGAAAATGGGGAACACAATCAGGGAAGTCCAAAAGGAGAAAAATCCAAGGTTTTTAATCTTCCCTTGTATCAGCCAGTTTAATAAAAAGGTTTTTACTTTTTTCACACAGGAGACTGTGTCTTGGATTCTTTCCTTGTTAAATTTAAATTGTACAGCACAGTATGCTGTGAGCTAAAATAATGTGTGCAGTAGTAACAGCGTGATAATTACAGTAATTACAGTAACATTGTCAAATTGTACTGCCTGAAACAGTACTTGTACTTATTTACTAGATTTCTAATTTATTTTGATCCTGAAAACTGCAACACAAGTAGAAAAATCATTTGTTTTTATTATATTTCATTTTAGAAAATAATGTTAATAGCCATTTTTAGTGCGTTTTCCCTTTAAAGTAGTCTTTGTACCAACAAAAAGGCTTTCAGCTAAAGAATGCCAAGCAGTTGTTGGCATTTTTGTGTAGGAGTCTTGTCTTGCTATGTGTTACTACTTATAAATAGGAGAAACATTTCCTGAAGATCTGTGTCCTTTCTTTTGTTCACAGGGCCTTGACTCACCATATCTTGGATCATTTAATTTCTGTGGATTGAAGAACTTGAGTTTGCCATCTTTCAGTGTGTCAATCAGATGGCTGTATGGGTGCTCTGCAGAAGGGAAACAAACATGTCACAAAACAACTTCTACAATGCTAGTTATCGGAGCATAGGTTTACTCTGATGTTAAATCTGTGTTTTTGGTGCAGCTGAAAATGTGTAGTTGCCAGTTATTCCCAAGTAAAATCTATCTATACACTTGGCTTATTATGTGCTGTTTAGTTGTGGACGGTGCAACCCTTGTCATTAGGATGAGAAATTACCTTGTCACCAGCCAAGTACTGGTGTATTTGACTACAGCTGCACAAATATGACAGAAATGATCATGAACAACATCTTTTTTTTTTTTTTGCAAATTTGCACCTATGCATGAATTTCCACTTTTTCAGTACAGTATTCTGCAGAGTAAAAGAAGAGTAAAAGAAGCTGTGAAATCGTGTTTTCACTCTTACTCTCTGACTCTTGTAGTTCTTATTTACAAAATTAAAAAATTACCGGTACTACTAATAATTACAACTTCATTACTCTGAAGCACTACTACAAACCTAAGACAAGATTTGCATGGAATTTGGACTTTATTGTCGCCATATGGTTTAAAACTATCTCCAAATGATAGCCAATGATCCATTTCTACGAACTGCAAAATTTTCATTAGGAAAACATAGTTTATGTAAGCATTCTCTTTTTATTCCAGTTGGAGCTGTCTGGTTCTCAATCTTTTGTTTTAGTCACACAGGTGTAGGTTACAGATTAAGAAGATGTAAATATTGCTTGTAATAGCCAAGCCAGTGCTGAGACGCTTTTGCAACACACAGTCTAGTCTTGGCATCACTTGCTAGACTCTCCACAGGATATCGCACTGTAGGTTTGGCTCTCAGCTTACTGCCTTTTGAAACAAGCAACACTTTCAAGTTCACGGGGAAGCCAAGGCTGTAGAATATTCTTGAGTAATCTGGGTTTAAATGACGATGTGGGTTTTAAAAATCTCCACTGTTTTTACATTGACTCATATCTCAAATTCGTCTTTCCAGAATAAATACGGAAGGAAGGGCGCCTTGAAGAACAAACATGCAAAACTGTGTGATCATCAGGGAGTGCACATGGGAAAATGGAGGCCCTCATACCAACTAAAGACAAGAATGTAATATGGCACTGACGCACAGATCATAGAACTGGTTAGGTCTGATTCCAACAAATCTGATATTGAACCTGTGTGAATAGTGCATTGGGATTCCAAGCATCTCCATCATCAAATACAGTGTTTTCTTCAACACTCATTCACTAGTGGTGCAACACCACCACAAGAACACTATCACAAGTGCAGGGCAAAAAGGAAAATAAAAGAACACATTATAATTTAGCTCAACTTAACTAAGTAAGAACAAATAAGCTTAGAAATATCATCATCATGCACTAATATAAGAAAATTGCTTATGATGCAACCTCCACTGGGACCAAAACCAAATGAGAAATGAGCCAGAATTTAAAATTTTGCTACGCTCATATTATATAACAGGAATCAAACTGTCAGAATGGGTTGAAGGTCCAAAGCAACATGCAGACCTAGGTGTTCAAACAAGCCAGTGCAATGTCAGCCACAAATGAAAAATCCAACAAATTGCATTTAAGATAATGTAGCAAAATTATCTATATTGTGCAATTTATTGATTTTATTTGTTTTATTTTAAATGAATTTATTATTCCATAGACTGGGCTGCAGACAGTATATGTTGTTGGTGACACCAGAATTCAGATAAATCAGGGTCAGTTGTTGGGGCACAAGTTTCTGGATAATATTGGCCACCTGCAACCTCAATGGAGTAACATTTTCTAGCATCAAGTTTGTATCTAATATCCTCACCATCAGAAGTTAATGAAAAATTACCCCCACTCAGCATTACTATAAATCAAATTCAGAGGGAACACTAATCTAGTAGCACAAATACAGTATATCTACACTCAGGAAACTGAGCCCATAGCTGGAGCCGAGATCAAATAACGCATCCAAGCTCCTTAAACACCGATGGTAATTTCTGTTTCCATTTACGTGACAACCTAACCTCATATTTCCCCACTTCACGATGATGCCTTTGTCTAACCCGCTAGCGAGCCAACCTCTTTTTAATAACTGTATTTATGCAAAAACCTGAGGACCAGGCTTGGCTATTACAAAGCACGTCAGCTGGGAAATGTATATTAAGCTCTGTCATCTGGGGGGAAAAAAACTTAACAATAAACTGATCTTATTAAAGCTTGCCTTAAAATTGTTTTTAACTAAAGAAAGAGCGATCTGGACAGCTTTCTGCACAACTGCAGAAGGCTGGGTAACTGGATTGACGTTACTCTTTTATTTAGGTGTTTGTTTAGTCAAACAATGGCACATTGTGTTGGCCTATTTTAGGGCTATATAATTTCCCACAGATGCAATGTTATAAGAGAAAAAAAAATCACACAGATGCAGTCTAAGTGAATGTTATGATTTGGGGAAATGGGATATAAATAGGATAATAGCTGCGACAGCCCTGGCGTTTGTGAACGCCATCACCGACTAATGTTTCCTGATGACAGGGACTACGAGTTAACAAGCTACGGGTGGGAGGTAAGGTTAGCTGGTGGCTAGGTTCACGTTGCTAACATGGGTTCTTATCATTAAACACACATTAGCTAACTAGCTGGTTATCGACCCCCCAGCCAAATGTCTTAAGGAGATAAGCAGAGCCACGGAAGCCATTCACAAAACATTAGCTTACAGCCGCTAGACAATAAATTAGCCTGCTTGTGAAGTGTAGGACGTCTTATTAAGTGCAACAGAGCAAGGGCAATGCTGTCTTGCGACAGCTAACTTAATAGCGTTAGCTTGGAAATGGAGCAAGCTAAGCTCATACTGACTTACTACCGTTGCGGAGCTAGTTAATCTTAGCTATCATCTATCTGATCATTTGACGCCGGTTAAGCTTAAGTAACGCTCATTTAAAAAACGGCAGACATTTCGCTCTCTAAAGATATAAATCGTGGAGGGTAATGGGCTGATAACGACTTGCTAGGTGAGGTTAGCTAACGACATCTCTTTACCTTTGACTGAGGAAGTGAGCGCCATGATGACTTCTGAGATCAACACGACTCGTTCTCACGATGGCAACACCAAACCGACCAATCACAGCGCAGTGTTTTACAGCCGCGCCCACTTATCATTTACTACCAAAATAAAACACACACACACACACACACACACACACACACAAGTGTAAAATACACACGCATATATCCGTTTATTGAAGATGCACGCACATCTGTGAACCCGTAACATCTAGGATAATAATAACAGGACATGGTCTGCTACAAAATATCTGATTATATGATTATTAACAACGAACTTGTATGCAATACATGCAGCGGACCAACAAAGCAAATGCATTTATGTTTTGTTGTCCAGTGTGGTATTGCTTTGTGTCAAAATGCCAAGACAATAAATGTAAGAATAAATAAATCATAAAATTTATATTTAGAAATAAATGAAGCAATCCAAAAAGCCATTGTAAAAACATGTGACGTGCTGACAGTCTAGGAGGTTTTATTGTACCTTCAATTCAATTGCAAACTTGCCTCATCACCAGTCAATGGTTACTCTGTGATTCTTGTGGTTTTGTTAAGTCACTGAATAGCAGCTGTCTAGAGCCAGAACGCTGAATAAACCACAAGATTGTGCACATCAACCCTCTGATCAGAGGCCTGTACCATAAAGCTGGATTAACATAGTCAGGCTTTCTCTTACGTATCTGGCTTCACTTAACGAGACATCAGCACTCAGGATTTTCGGTACCATAAAGCCGGCTATCAACTCACTAATTCAACCCAGGCTTTCCAATCTTGATCTGTGCGCGCTCACATAAAACGGGCGGAGTTTGCTGCATGCGACCAATCGCAGACATGGAAAAATCTATCCGAGCCGTATACGTCACAACCGAGGAGTAGACAATAATCATTAATAAATACGAGGAATATAAATCAATATTCCAGGCAAAAAGCAACACAGTTGCAGTAGCCAAAAGCCGCAAGGAATGGCGGCAAAAAATCTCCGACTGTGTCAATGCGTAAATTAGTGGGATTATAATATTACTTCCCCACCATGACGGCACGAGTCGATCTGACTACAGTAACGTGTGTGTTCAATAAATGAATGTGTCTCCCACTCAGCCACACACTGGCCCTCTCTCACAGTGAGGGTCGACCCTCGCTGGACCGCTGCCTTCAGTTTGAGTTTCGTCAGAATCGTCACTTTGATTCAACTGGTTTTGATATTTCATTTTATAAAGCATCTGACGCCTCGTGATTATTCTGCTGGTTAAAATATTATTTCACTGTCACGTAAAGACAGTAAAACATTTAGCATCAACTCCCATGTGGACTTTTCAGGGCAGACTCCCTAAATACTAAATATGAAAAACTAATGGAAACCTAAAGGAGCCCAGAGGCTGGCGTGTATTTTATCAGACTTTTATTTAACCCTCTGAATTAAATTCCCCTAATTTATTTTCATAAACATTAAAAAAAAAATACAAGAAGAATTGTAGAATGTATTAATTTTAATTTTATAAAAGAAGAAGAAATGGAAAATGGGCAGGCCATTTTCCAAGAGAGCTGACTGGTCAGTAGGTGGGGCTTTTCTACCTGCTGAGCTCTTATCCTGAACTTAACCTGCTCCGGAGCAGGTTAGGTGTTCAGCATACGTTACCACGGCAACGTAGCCCGATAAAAAGTAAGCCACCTTTATGGTACAGAAAAGCCAGGGTTAAGCCTGAAGTTAGCTCGCTAAGCCGAAATCCAGCTTTATGGTACAGGCCTCAGCTCTCATCTGAAGCAGATTGGCTGTTGACTTTAAAGGCGCCTGTGTGAAAGGAACCATGTGACATTACGGAAGTAACTTCTAATGCTGCCTTCAAGTGCATCTAGTGAGCCACGACTTCCAACAATTACGTTGATGTTTGAGTGAATAAATTTGCCAAACCCTATGCCAGCTTAAAGTTAAACCAGGGATGGGCAACAATGTGCCTTGGAGGTCTGAAAATATATACATTTTTATTCCAACCAAAGGCCCAGCTAATTTCACTCATAACACACTTTTAAAAAGCTGGGAGTCAGGAATTACTGCGTAAATCACCTGTTGTAGTGTGTAGTATTGAATGAAAACATCCCCACTGAACTATTTTACCTACAATTGTCTTTCTTCTTTCAATTCCGAGCTTAAATATTCATCATATTCATCCGCAAAGTTAAAAATTAAACTGACTGTTAAGTAAGTATTTCTTCGATTTCACAGTCTAAAGAGACGTGTGGCTGTAAATATTTTCTTTCTTTCTTTCTTTCTTTTTTTTTTTTTTTTAAATAATATCTCGGAGAATAATAATACTCATACTGCAGCACAATACAAGCTGGTGACCTTTCACCTTCGGCAATGTTTGTTAGCCTGAATGAACGGAAGGTATGACCCACCGCCCCGTAGACAAGGCCGTGGTTTTACAGACCGTGTTGTTGTTATGTAGTCCAGCCTCGCAGGACGAGCAGCGAGGAGTCAAACGAAGATGACCCGCTAACAAGTAAGTTATACCTCGGTGTGTGAATCTTTTTAGCCGATAGCTTACAGAGGATAACTCCTCCCGTTTTCAGAACAGAACGCACGACCACAGGCTGTCATTGCACGTGTTGGCACGAGCGCCCAGCCGCTGCGAGATAACGCCACCATACCATAAATAAAGGTTAGATGGACTGGTTCTCCATTCTCATGGTGCTGTTACGAAACCGTGCTATCTGCTGTGTGTTTTACATGGACAAATCAGGTCTTGTCTCCCTGCCAGTAACGCTGACCTCCAATAGTACATGACGTACGTTTACTGCGAGTCAGTCTGAATTTGGCATGCTCTGTACGTTCACATTGCAAGCTCTTAATTGTGCTCGTTTTTATCTAAATTGTTAAATGTGCTCGGTTTTCCCTCGGATATCTGGAGACTTCATCTTTTCTTATCTCGTGTAGCATGAATGGCATGCAGTTAGACAGCCGCCTGCAGCATGCTAGTTCACTAGCTACTCACTAGCATTTGCTTGCTCTCCTAAAGTACATGTAACAATGATCAAGGCAAGACCAACCTGATAAGTGGCTTTATGACAGGAGATCCCGTATAAAAAGATACAGGGTTCCACCTCTACCATTATGATTGTGTTGTGGTCTTATTGTATATTCTGTTGTTTTTACTGTGTTTTTTTTCTGGTCTGAAGCACTGGAACAAAACTGTGAGGGATCTCCCTGTGTGGGATGATAAAGTTAATCTCAGTTTGAATCTTCTGAGTCTAGTGTAATCATCACTTTGCTTCAGCATTCTACTGTGTGCCATATGTCAACTGTGTTGCTGATAACTTTGATTTTTTTCATTGACTTTTGGACAAATCTGTCAGGTCTGTGTCTTGCATTACACAGCAGGAACTAAAATCTGTATGATAAAATTATTTTTTTTTATTTTATGGAAAATATGCTGTACCGAACGTGGAGTTAATGAGCACCAACTGGCTTTAATTCCAAGCAGTACATATCCTGAGTTAATCTTTTAGAGCCCAGACTTCAGACAGTGTTGCGTTTTTGTGCTGAACCTTTGATGATCAGCTATCACTGCCTCTTTTTCCACATGGCCATATAAAAAAAGCTTTTATTTTGCCAATTAATTGTCATAGATATAATTGAAATTAACTTTTCTTGGGCTGTTGCTATGTCATAACTACAGGTACCACTACATTTTTTATTGCAAATCATACAAAATTGCGTGTGCTAAGTAATTGGGCTCTTCCTTTTTGTTTACTTCAAAACTATAGTATAGATTTACAAAATGTAATGGAAAAATGTTTCTGCACCATTTTCAAAAGTGAAATTGCGTCAGGGAAACACAAAGCCAGGTTTCAATCCAAGCATTCTATTCACACTGTTTATGTGTAGTGTATAAGTGTATGTGCTTACATGCAGATCTCAGCACATACAGATGCTTGCATACTGGCAATGCCAGACAAAGGAGAAAAAAAATTCTTTATCTCAGCTGATGGAAAAATAGCTGATTTGTTTTATATTTGCTGCAACATTTCTAACACTGCCTTAAAATCTCCTTTAAGCTTGGATGCAAACATGACTGTGGAGGATCACGGTTATGCAAAATGATCATGGTCAGCTCCAATAATCATGATCATGCAATTGTATATTAATTGCTACAGGTACACCAATGTTGAATACTGTTATTTGTCATAGGTGTGATGGCTGTGGCAGGGTCCGTGACAGCGGAGAGGTAGCTCCAGGGGCGTAGAGTGGCCCAGGCCAGCAGAATGCAGCAGAAAGGGGCCATCCAGATCATCGAATGGGAGGACCTGGACAAGAGGAAGTTTTACTCCCTGGGGGTCTTCATGACCATGACCACCAGGGCCACCGTCTACCCTGCCAGCCTCATCCGTACCCGGCTCCAGGTGCAGAAGGGCAAGGCGCTCTACTCGGGCACCTTTGATGCCTTCTGCAAGATCCTGCGAGCAGAGGGCGTGCAGGGTCTCTACCGTGGCTTCATGGTCAATACGTTCACACTGGTCTCAGGACAGGCTTACATCACCACCTATGAACTGGTCCGCAAGTATGTGTCTCACTATTCACCCAGCAACACTGTGAAGTCACTGGTTGCCGGTGGGGCAGCTTCCCTGGTGGCCCAGACCATCACTGTGCCCATAGACGTGGTGTCGCAGCAGTTGATGATGCAAGGCCAGGGGGAACACCTGACGCGCTTTAAAGTCAAACCCAAAATGGTGATCGCAGCATCCAAGAGCAGACTGACTTTCGGGCAAACCCGTGACATTGTGGTGCAGATTTTTGCAGCTGATGGTTTCCAGGGATTCTACAGGGGCTACGTGGCATCACTACTCACTTACATCCCAAACAGTGCACTGTGGTGGCCTTTTTATCATTTTTATGCAGGTAGGTTGACACCCTGGGAGAGGTTTACAATTGTCGGTTCAAGTGGAATTTCACAATTCTTGATACCTGAGTCAGTACTACAACATTAACAGAAATCCCGTTCAGCATACACTGCATTTTTTTTTTTTTTTTTTTTAAAGTACTATTAACATTCAGTTTAACACTTTAGGTTAAGGATACATGGAGGAGTGGATTCATTCTTGAATTCATGCATGAAAATGGCTTACTTTATGCATTAATATAATAATTATTAGCAATTAACACAAGTTCAAAATTAAAGTAAAATCAAAACATTAATTAAATCATTAACTAAAGTCAGTTCATAATCATAAATTATGATTTTTTTTTTTAAGCATGCTCATGATGTGTTCTTTGTTTGCAAAACATTTGGACCACTAAACTAAATCCAACCCACAACAACACAGAGGACATCAGGAAATCACTAATACTAATTAAAAATCATGTAGAGAACAAATATTATCTGATGAATTGCAATTGAGTTTATTAATTTGTAACGTATTAATTTATAACTCTCTTGCTCCATTCACTGAAGAAGACCTGAGGAAATTTTTTTTTAAGATGTTTTAAACCAATGCAATGTTTAATAGTTGAGTCATAGTTGCTGGTCAGCATATCACAGACAGTTCGAAACAGGACATCCCCTCTTTTTGTAATAACTAGAAATAATTTTTAAAAAATCATCAGATGATGTGTTTGTAATTGTTGCAAATACCTGATAACATGATCGATAATAAAAATCAAATGATTCACCACTTTATTTGAAGGGCGACAAACTTGATGAACTCCAGTTTTGTTGAAGAAAAAGAATATATCATTATCATGCATAATAAATCATAATTCATGACTTACCTTAGTTAATACTTTAATTAATCTGTTGTCCATGCTTGAGGCCATGAATGAAAAATTTTGAACTTGTAAATTCCTGATTATTCATGAGGTATTAATGCATGAAGTAATACATGAATTCATGTTCATGTACCCTTATGCTAAAGTGTTACTACTTAATCAAATAGACAGAAACTTCATGTTTTTCAAGTCATTGAACACACAGTTTACTTTAGAATAAGAGATACAAGTGCAACATCAGCCTGTAGCCTTCAAGTCGAAAACAAAGCAGCCCAACAAAACATTCATTTCAAATCAGAGGAACTGCTGGAAATGTCCTAACAGTAAATACACTCAGAAGATTATGTACCCTTTTTTATTTACAGTTGTGTATGCATGACTACTACTGTAAGTGTTTCAGTTAACATAAATGCTAAAGCTACATTAGAATAAAGTTAAATTAGAATTCATACTACAATAAATTATAGTATGAATCACCTAAGTATCAATTCTTTTTGTATTCATTACTACTATGCATGCATCATAGAGTCAACTAAGATCTAGTTGAACACTTTATTTGTACTTTATAAGACACATTAAAAGCGTAGTGGAGCGGGCAGCAAACCGGTACACTGGGAGAGAGAGGTTGGGATCAGGTAGAGAATCTCTGTTGCAGTTAATCAAATTTAAGGCATGTGTCGTAAATGATAGCTTAAGCGTGTCTGATTTATCCTGAAATTGCCTGAACCTGTAACCTGAAGTGAGTGACTCAAATCCTCGCCACAATGGATGACCAAGGCAGTCTGTGACTCTGTGGGCTTTATGCAGGATCTGTCATACGCAGTTATTTAGAGTGGTCTGCTGAGTGCTTTGTTTGCCACTTTGACGATACTGTTATTCATAAAACCAGACATTATGTCATCATGAACAAGTACTGTACATTATAATCAACACAGGAGCGTTTCAGAGGATCATATGATGTTGCATGGAAATGGATTTTGAATTGTGCAACCCTTTCAAACTACAAAATTCTGCCTCCTGCTACAACAGACTATACTGCTGTCATATTAAATGCATGAGCCCTGCGTTGTTTTCTTGTCCTTTGCGTCCCCAGAGCAACTCTCCCTGCTGGCACCAAGTGAGTGCCCTCATCTGATTCTGCAGGCTTTGGCTGGACCAATGGCAGCAGCAACTGCCTCCACCATCACCAACCCCATGGACGTGGTTCGAGCCAGAGTGCAGGTACACAACGAATGCAGCCATTCAACATTACAAAGTGTCATCCTCAATAGGCATTTGAAGGATGATGTTGGTATTTTTAGATTAAAGTCACCAACAGACAATATCTTGTGCCAGTACTTAAACATTTTCTTGCCAAAATATTACAAGTACTCAAAAAGCCTCTGATCATCATTTAGGCCATGGGACAGGATGCACATTACAAATGCGCATTACATCAGATTATTTTCATGTAGTTTATACACATTCAGATCAATTCATGTATTGTAGGACTTGAGTGGAATTGGATTTTGCTACTTGTTTTGGAATAACAGCTTTATACACCAGCAGAATTACTCTCTGAAACCCATGAGCCCTAGGACCAGCTTTTACTTAGAAATGTCTTATTTAACCCTCTGCATAAAAAAATTCCTTTACTACTATATTTTTGAAAAGAAAAAAAGGGATTTTTTTGTTGAGAGGATTAAATGAAACTTTTCGAAGTAAAAGCCTATGGGTTTCTGAGAGTTAAACACAGTCGAATTCATTTGCAAATTGCACAGCTGATCTAATGCCCTTCTGTCCGTTAAGGTGGAGGGCAGATCGTCTGTGATTGAGACGTTCAAGCAGCTGCTGGCAGAGGAGGGGTTGTGGGGGATGACCAAGGGGCTGTCAGCCCGCATCATTTCCTCCACGCCGACGTCGGTGCTCATCGTAGTGGGATACGAGACTCTGAAGAGACTGAGCCTGCGAGCTGAGCTGATCGAGACGAGACACTGGTGAAGGGCCAGAGGGAAAATGAGGAGTGAGCCAGAGCAGCCTCACGTCAGGCTACACTTCAGCACACCCGGGCAGGAGCAGGCAGATGGGCCTGAATGACTTTGATGTTTCTCCCTGCCATAGAGTCGTTTCCGTATGCCTTTTTAGAACTGCGTCAGCCTGAGATTTTAGTGCAGTTGTGGAACAGGGCGCACGTGGTTATGTTTATCTGTGGGTTTGGTTTGGAGTCAGAGAGGGTGTTACCTCGGCCTTTTTTGCCCCCATTCTTCAGAGTTGCCTCCACTGGTGATTTTGTTTGTTTGAAATGTCACTGAGACATGCTTTACTTTATAGTGCATTACATTTTATTCCAAAATGAGAGATCAATCTGAAAAATAATTGGACTGCTAATACTAAAGCATGACTGAAGGAAAAAATGTAAATAAATGTGTTCTTAAATGATAGTAGGTCACTTAGGCCCTGATTGAAAAAAAAAATCACATTTTTTTCTTTTCTTTATGATTTTTTCTTTATTATCTTGACATTTTCCCCCTATATTGATATATAGCCTCTTCATATGAAGTAGTTCTGGGACTTTCCCCTGTGTCATATTGTAACACTGAGCCAGTCTAAGCATGTACACACTTGATGTGCATTGTGAATGTCAGGTAGCTGTTACTTTCCAAATAGTTGTGTTTTAAAATAGAGCTCCTCAGTGGTGAATTATGTATTTTAGGAGCATTTGTGAAAAGTCTATTGTGTATTCAAGGTGCCAAAATCTGGTGAGTAGGGGGCAAAACAGATGCCTTCTTTCTTAAATGCTTTGTCCTCATAGACAGCTATCAGAATAACAGATGAGGGCTTGATATTTGCATGGTTGATTCTAGTCAGGACATTTCTGTGCAAACACAGCGATAAATGTCATCTCATCTTTGTGTACACTTACCTGATGTGGAAAATAATCTGTACGGTTATTTCAGTATATCCTTTCCTGTAACTATGGAAAAACCTGCAGCGTATATTTCACGGTGGCAAAATGGAGCTGAATTTGCCAAAAACAAATTTAAACTAAACTTATCATTGTTAAGCAAAAAAGTACCTTCTGTTGAGGTCTCTGAAATCTGGGTTGGATTTTTATTTCTGTAATTGTAGTTATATTCTTATGATTTCGTTATTTTCCAGGCAGTCTGTGAAGTCACGCGGCAGTGGCACATGTATGCTTCACTTTATAGTATATTATTGGACTACTGATGGATGATTTGATCAGGCAGTTGTTCCTGCTTGATTTTAGTTCATTTTGCTTTCATGCCTAAATGGACTGTTCAGTGTTCAAAGTGGAGCTTGATGGAAAAGCTGAGTAAGGGGATTGATACCACAGAGGCAAGGCTTAAACTCAAAGTTGCATTAATTTGCAGACCGCACAGTCATCATGAAGTACCACAGTGTTTTGTTTTGGTTTGGTTTTTTAAATCCATCTTCCCTCACAAATTTATTGATTCCTGGGGAGAAGCTGTGTTTTCACTCTCCTGCAGGAATATCAGCACACAGGCTCACCTTCAGAGCCATGTTTCTCAACGTGCTGATCGCTGCATCATGTGAGATCAAACCTGGTGTCCTCTGCTGCTGGGGACCGGGACAGGAAAGGCAGTGGAGACATGTTTTAAAAAAATAAGTCAGGACTCAAAGTAATAACGCTGCACCAGCAGACAAAACTACCAGGATGCCTTCAAATCCTTATTCCCCCAGTCAGCTAATAATGAGTTTGAATGGTATCGACAGCAGGTGGGAGTAGTTTCAGGGTTACACACATTTATACACAGGATGCACTTTGTACAGTGAGCAGCTCCACTGAAGTAATTTGGGAGTTTATTGGCATGCAGTTTTTTAATATACTTTTTTAAGGTACTGAATCCCGCTTGCTCTTGGCCTGTGCTGTCACAAGGTTTCTGCAATGTTGGAGACAACCCATACTGCCACAGCTGGGAAGGTATCCTGAAAACGCAACCACGTTTAGACTTAACTGCCTTGATTACTGCCAGAAAACCGATACATCAATGGACTGGTCTGAAATTTTGTGCCCTCTCTTTTTTAACTGGTGTTTTTGTGTTTGCAGACAGCTCATTTTGAAGTTTGTATATCACAAATGTTTATTCTGGTAAGAATGGTGTACTTCTGATATTACATGGGGATACACTGAAATTTCAAAAGTGATGTGAAATACTGTATAAGAATAAATAAAGTGGAGCTTTGCTTAGTTGAAATACACCTCAATCTACTAATCTCTTATGTGATGTTCAGAATTAATACTGATTTTGAATGGAAGGCCTAATAAAGGACAGTCTTATCTACCAGTCTTTCTTTTATTGAGACTGTCGCTGTGATGTTTTAGAAATGTCATGACCGTGTCGTTATTTTGATACTTTATCAGACAAATCAGTGGAAGCCTCTGTGAAGCTTCACCATGAAACATAATGTCTAATAACACATTTGACATACGCTTGAAGGAAATCCAATACAGGTTACCTTTAATGTTTCAGGTCTGGACATGCTGCTTTGTTGGAGCACTTGATGAGAATACTGATGGTTGAAATCCCTGACCTGTTTATTCTGAACCTGCCTTTTTGTGCTGCAAAACAGTGTTGCAGGTCTGCAATACTCCTGTTGGCCCAGTGGAGGGTGCACGACACTGTACTCCATCTCTAACAAATAAAGACTCCCAATGAATTCTTTCCTATTGTGTTCGCTGCTGTCACACTGAAAAGTAAAGAGTCAGAGATGTGACAAAAGGAATCAGTAACAGCAAATCAATCAGCAACAAAAGTCAGTATTGAACATAAAAGCAAGAATTCTTGATAAAATAATCAGTGTTTGTGACTTATAGGTTGTTCAATTGTAATTGTGTTAAATAAAATCCTGGGAGACCTCAACATAATGGGATTAACCTCCACAAATTTAAGTAAATGTTACTATGATGGGCTGTCAATCAGTCTGTCAATTATTTGACTGGACAGCGTGCTCTCAGCCATATTACTAACTAATGTGAGCAGGGTGTGGCTTTTAAACAAAAGTTCTCTACCCATCTTAAAATCATTCATGCTGACTTCAGATTGTGCAAAATCAATTACATGTGAGCATACAAGGCTATGAAATATGGGCTATGCAGACAGAAATTTGAAATTGTTATTGTTGCAAAATATTTAGTCAGAAGTACTGATAAATTCTGAAAAGGTCCTTACTATTGACAGTGCAGAGGTTATAATGCAGACCATTCACAATATGGAGTTATTTGATTTATAAGTAAGTGTGCAAATAAAATCAAAAGCTATGAATATCAAGTAAAAGAAATGAAACAGAAACCACAGTACAAAAACAAACTGCTTTTATTTGACCATGGCAGGCCAATGCAAAATAATCCATGACATTTACAATGTGTCCCCCACCCCTCCATCCCCAATCTCAACAATATGGTCATAGTAACTGCTCTGAAAATCCAGAGTTTGTCCTGATCTGTTGGTCCAGTCCACCCTGGTACTGGATATCCTTCATCACATGGGGCAGTCATAGATGTGGATGGCCCGGTCGTCTCCAGCTGAGATGATCTTTGAGCCTGTATTGTTGTACTTGACGCTCCAAACCTGTGGACAGGGAGCGGAGAGGATGAGGAAAAACTGATTTTATTTTGACAGAAGTCAGGCAACAACTTTAGCCACTGCTATACTTAGGAAAAGTTTCAATTCCAAATCACATGTCCACAGTTTGAAAAAGGTGACATCTGCCTATATAAAGAATGAATAATAGCATGACTGGAAGATGTTCAAAAATCCAAAGAGATGAAGAATCTGTGGTATAAGTATGATGTGTCTATCATGTATTGCTTTGAGTTATTTTATTTTCTTTAGTTCACAAGATTGACATGGTCTCTATAGGTATCTGAGTGTTAAATTTGTTAATTTAAGTCATTTTTCAAACATTTTTAAAGAAATCTAGGGCTAATTTTTAGACAAATTCCTCTTCAAATAAGTATCGCAGGTAAGCAATGCAGAGGTAGATTTTAGGTAGAAATATTGCAGGTTATTTTAACTAAATGACTCAAAGAACTGTCACAATTGTTCAGTGCCAGGTTTCCTTTAGGTCGAACAGCAAGGTGCTACTGTAATAAATCTAACCATTATCTTTTTCCACTTAATCTGGGACAGGTGAAGTATATGAATCTTGGTTGTGTCTCTAAAGGCAATAATATATATATATATATATATATATATATATATATATATATATATATATATATTACTGTGTTAGGCTTAAATGTAGAAATGTTGAGTGATGCAGAAGAACTCATTTTGACATGAAGAAATGGATGAATGAAATTACAAAAACTGTTTACTGAAATTAAAACCTCATAAATTCAAATTTAAGACTGTCTAACAACTCTTAAGGCCTAATATTTATGAAATGTTATGTAAGACAGTGTAAGACTTTGAGGGCCTGCAGACAAGCTGGATTATGTTTCCACACAGACTCAGAGACACCATAATTTCCTACATACAATGTACTGCAGCAGCAGGTCATGATGTACACTGCTTGTTTAAAGAAACCCTTTACACACAGGATTCAATACACTTTCGAACTGTATTTTCCCACAGATATACATTATTTTGGAGGGGGCTGTGTTATGTATTGCAGTGGCACAAAGATACTTCAAGCACATGCAGATGCAGAATAACATTGGCACTCAAGCTAAACATGACATGGTCACGGATCCCATTCTTTGAACTTTTGCCATTACCTCAAAAATGCACCAAAATACTTTTCATGTGAGTAAAAAGCAATGCCTTGGAGCGAAGAACTGAGCAGTCGACAACCGAAACAAATTTTCCAATTAGAAAAACAAAGGCAGAGCTAGAACAGTTAATGGGCTGCAATTCGTCCCTCTAGATTTTCTGGCTTTGCAGTCATCTTTTCTTGCCGAGACAAAAAAAAAAAAAAAAAACACGATACGGCAGACTTAACTGCCTCTGATCTCCTCTCTCTAAGGAGCCATGCTATTTCAATCAGCAACTTTGTTGCAGAAGGGGGATGAACCACCCAACAGGCATCTGTAAGCGGAGACCTAATGACAGCAGGGATTATTGCTTTTGCCAGAGCTGAAATATCAGGGCCGGGTTGTGCGAGAGGCCAGAACAGGGCAACGGCTGCATTGATTTCCCAAACACATCAGCGCCAAGACACATCTCCTCACATGGAACTGGGATTACAACACACTCAGAGGAAGAGATGCTCATTTTTGTCACCTGGTCTTGGTGGTCGAAGAAAGTGTTGACACATGCTCTGGAGCTGGCGTCCCAAACCTTCACACTCTTGTCTGACGAGCTGGGTGGGTGCGGGGGTGGAGGGGCAACAGAGGAGAGAGGGTGTTTTCATGTTGTTTTCAAAACCTTGTCCTGTAGTTCCTCACTATCAAACTTTGTAATAGCTGGCTAACATGTACTGTCTACCTCTCTGTATTTTTTTTTTTTTTTTTACAATGAGCAGTAGTACTGCCTAGCATCACCTATTCATTTGCAGTCTTTAAATGAAGCATCATATTCAAGTGCCTAGTTTTGGAAAACACACTCAAATCATATTGTTTATTTTATCAGCATCCCTGGTACCAGTGAGTGATGTTGATGAGAGTACCTTCATCTGCAGAAATTCAAGTCCAAACTATATACCTTAACAGTACTAGTCATATGATACAGCCTCATCACTTAGACAACAAAATAATGATCAATCTTGCATTATTTCCTCACAGTTAGGTGAGTAACTGCATATGTTGTATAATTTTTGACTGAACACATTTCAAGCTTTAGGAGAGAAACAATTCAACTTAATGCTGGAGATGTGGCACTTTATAGACAACCATGAAGTCAATGAGGATGTGCCTTCTGCAGCAGCCTTAAGCTTGAACCCCCCACTTAACTCCCATAATGTGTTATTACCTGGAGACAAAATGGGTGTCATCTGGGGAAAAGGCCACATTAAGAACCCAGGATCCATGGCCACTCAGTGTGCCAGCCAGGTTGGCGTGTTGCCTGCAACACAACAACACCAGCATATTTTGTGGGTCCAACAAAAACACGTCTCTCCAAAGAATAAAAACAATTGCCAGGCCTTGCCACAACTTCAGAACCAAGTGGCCAGCTGCACTCACACATCATAAATCTTGATGTAGCCATCGTCCGAGGCTGTGACCAGGAGCTGGGAGTCAGGGGAGAAGGTGAGAGACCTGATGGGCATGGCATGACCTGAGGACAGAGTAGAGAGGCAACCAGTGAAAGCAGAAGCTCTCATCCCCACTTTCCACTAAAGCACTATACAGCAGCCAAAGAAGAACAGATAGAAAAGAGGGGAGACGATCAAGTCCATCCATGATGAGAAATGTGCAGTGTTAGATTACTAATGTGATGTTTTACTTTATGTACAGGGAGCAAAATCTATCCAAGGCAAATTTCCTTTGGGATAATAAAGTCCGACACCACAATATGAAAAAGCTTTGGTGCATTTCTTTGGTCTTACTGCATCCCTTCCTTTATTTTGTGCATACGCTTGTTACATGCTAAGTCATGTCTATCATATCCACTGTTTCATTCCATAGCTTTTGTTTACTGTTTATTGCCCATAGAGACCTTACGAAGTGATATACAGAAAGAGTTTAATTACTGCCATTATCACTATCAATAATAATAATATTTGAACGTACCTTCGAGTGTATGGAGCAGTTTTCCAGTGGCAATGTCAAAGATGTTGATGATTCCATCAATAGCGCCACTGGCCAAGTATTTTCCATCTGGGCTCTGAAGAGCAGAACAGAATGAGACAATCATTCATTCATTTATTCATTCATTCCAATCATTAATTCATCTTGAGGAAAATTTTCAGCTTACTGCAGTTTACCATAGAGAAGTGAGTCAAGATGAGCTACCATATTTCTGCTAAGGGAAAGGTTCAAACTTGAATTAGCTTTAATGCTGAAGTGCAGTCTGGATGTCACTATGGTATCCTATACATGCTACTGATGGGCTATTTCTAAGGAGGCAGATAGCAAAAGCAGTCATTAAAAACAACTACTACTAAACAACTATTTCTGAAATTACCAAGATATCATTGCTGGTGTTGGATGGTGGCTTTGTCAATTTCATACCACTTTAAATTACTCATCAAATATTCACAAAGGCCATTTTCAAGCTTACTATATTTTTATAGACTGATGTGGGTCCTTGTCATTTTTGTGAACCTATTTGGTTGTATCTTATTATTATTATTATTATTATTATTTTACAGGACAGCAAATACAACCCACCCTATCCAGGTCAGTCATTGTTCCATCTCTTCTCCTGCCACTTTTTTTTTTTTTTGTTTGCACTGTATTATGTGTCATGCAATCTCACATGGGAGGGACCACACATGGTATGACATGAAAAACTGATTCCATGAGAACATTACTTCACAATCTACTGATTTATAGTGCTTCAAGATGGAGCTGGAAAAGGAACAAGGCCAAAAAAAAAAAAAAAAAAAAAACACTTTTGCATGCATTTACATACATTTTTATGAAAAATGTTCTACACACTGTAACAGTAAATCCAGATTTCACAACCAGGAGTTTTTGCAAGCTAGCCCTGCAGGGATTCTGATGCTTTTGGTTCCAGCAACATGATGAATTTGAGTTGGCATCCACAGTTTATGTTAGGGCTATTGAATTGTTAGCAAGTGTTTGCTCTTAAAACACTCACAATTACATTTATGAAGCAAGGGCACTACGAAATGAGGAGTGACCAGAGGTTAAAGCACAGCACTATTTCTGAATGTTCAAGAAAAACTGAATCCCTGTACAAATTACCAGTTATGTTTAGTCCATCTGTAAATTCCCCATCAGCTAAGCGTGCTGTTCACATGAGCAATTATTTTAATGCAACTTCCTAGAAATTTCCATGAATCAATTTAATCATAAGCCAGGTTGTTGTGAAGTCCGGAAGACAGCCAGAGAGCAAATTAAAAACATTAGGCATTCTCCATTAATACAGACCACAAAAGAGGGACAACCTCTTCCCAGAAAATTGCCCTGTTGATCCATTACTTTAAGTATTGGGACTGATTCGGCTCAAATTAGCAAGCTTATTTTAACGTGTGGGTGGGTTGTAGTATCTGCCAATGAACACACACACACACACACACACACACACACACACACACACACACACACACACACTTTCTGTATGCCTAATCTTCACAGAAAAGTAGGTTGCCTGTCTTCATGAGACTGGGCTAACCTTGTTTATTTGGATCATATCATAATAGAACCTATGCTGAACACCTTTTAAATCCCAAATAAAAACTATCAGAAAGAAGTAATACTGAAGTTATCAAGAAGTGGCATCACAGGAGTGAGGCCAGACAAGTGAAATAATGGAAAATCTGGTTAAAACAGGAGTGTTGCAGGTGTGTCTTTCTCTCACTGTTTGTGTGTTCAGACATGATTAAGCGGACAAAACAAAAAGTTATACAGACTGCTGAGAAATTACTGCTACTTTGAATGATAACTTTAAATAATTCACGAATGAATGCAGTTACAGAGCCACCACACTCATCTAGTGTCTTTTCTATTTGACCCCTTGAAGAATATGGGCTTAAAACACCAACACCTAGCCAACCAAAATGACACTGGGAAGTTTCCTTACGTAAGCTATACTCAGGATGAATTTCCCTCGGGTGTCCAGAGAATACTCCTTCTTTCCACTCTCCACTCCAAAGATGTTGACCTTGCCAAGATGGCTTCCTGTGGCAATGTATTTAGAGTCAGGGGAGAAGGCGACTGTCCACGCATCAACTAGAGGGAGAAAACCGCAGAAACAGAGGAGAGGGAATTGACTGATGAACGGAAATGAGGGACTATACCTTTCATCCTGCTAGTGAGTCTCTCTGTTGTCATCAATCAACCAATTACTAGAGCATTCTTGTCCACCTGAGGCTCCCTCCGCACAGACAAAAAGGTCCATTAGCAAAAAGGTTTGATAAAAATGTCTACCAGGTACTCTGTTTGAGTGAGCAAATGATTACATGACAAAGAAATGGTTATCATAAAAGTAATGAAAAGTAGCACTGTTCTGTCATGTGTCAACCCTAACATTAAAATATACAATCCAATCCAAACTAACCTGTTTAGATAGAGTACTTTATTATCATCATCATCATCATCATCATTATTGTCGTTGTTGTTGTTGTCATTGTTATTATCAGTAGCAGTGGTAGTAGTAGTAGTATCATTATTATTATTTCAATGGGAGTAAGCCAAGAATCCTCACCAGGTTAACAGGATAATGAATTCTACTTGCTTATTCTAAATGGCTTATTATGATATTTGCACACGTACTGTCGACTCAAAACCGGCTTATTTGAATAACCAAATAGCAATTGAACTCCTCCATGCATCTAAACATAGTCACGGCAAGTACAGTGCATTAAGAAAGTATTCAGACCCCCTTCAATTTTTTCACTTTTGTTGTTTTGCAACCTGATGCTACAATAATTTCAATTCATTTTTTCTCTCATTAATCTACACTTAGTACCTTATAATGACAAACTGAAAAGAGAATTTTAGAAATTTTTGCAAATTTATTAGAATTGTAAACAGTCTAATCTGATAATCTAATAGTTTACTGGTTCCTGTAGGGAACCCTGTGAGGACACAGTCTTTTTTCTTGCACCCTCCAGAGAGGTCAGAGGTCACATGTCAAGGTCAGATATAGAACAGCTGGTAGGGATTCAGTGTCTTGCACTAAGACTTTTCAGCAAATGTCACTTCATTGGTCACTTTGCCATCCTACTACCCAAGATAAACATTATAAATATACATATATTAACCAGTCTTCCCAGTCTAACCTGGGCCTGCATCCATAGACTTGATCTGTTTCCCAGACTCCAGGTCCCAGAGGCGGATGTGGGCGTCTAGGGAGCTGGAGGCAGCGATTGCTCCGTTGTGACTGATATCCACTGACACCACAC
Organism: Myripristis murdjan; assembly: GCF_902150065.1. Taxonomy (NCBI): domain Eukaryota; kingdom Metazoa; phylum Chordata; class Actinopteri; order Holocentriformes; family Holocentridae; genus Myripristis; species Myripristis murdjan. The sequence goes on along the minus strand of NC_043985.1, from coordinate 12,226,591 downwards.
CCAACTGGTGGCCCTCCAGAGTCCACTGCAGCTCCAGCTTCTCATCTGACCTGAACATGGGGTTTGGCACAGAGATCGTTTCACCTTTTCAAGCTGAGTCAAATAAAACATATCCTTTAGTGGGAAGTTGCATTTGTACATTTAGGATTTCAGCTAGGCCACTACAATAAGGTGTGCTCCTATCGCTCTGAATTACATATCCAACCCATTTGCTCACAGTGGAGCAAGCACTGCTGGAGAGGACTCAAGACGGTCAAGTGTAGCCTATTACTACAGTCTGTGATCAGGCTGGGGTCCTAAGTTGATATCCACTTTTTTCAGACAGTCAATATAATGGATCTAGTTCAAAAAGATGAAAAAAATGGTATAAACTGTATGAGCGATTTTTTTTTTTTTTTTTTTTTTTTGCTTTAACACAACTCCAGCCAAGAGAGTGCTGACCCACAGAGCTTTTCTGTAATTGTAAAAAGACTCTAAGGCAGCAAGGCCTCCCTGAACTAGACTGAACACATGAAGAAATATGACATCACTGGGCTAAAACTCTTTTTTTAAAATGCTCTATTCGCACATATGCTACAGATAATGACACTTTACATTTATGGCAAAACAGAGGTACTAAGTGCTTCACAGACAACACATAAATGAGTGAAAGAGATAAATAATGGCAGGGTTACACAAGAACAAAACAGACAATTATATGACCAGTTCAGAAAATAAAATCAATTAATAAAATAAATGACGCTAAAGCCTGTCACTATATTCACAATATTTTAAAAGACAGTGTTAAATAACTAACTAACTTAAAAAAAAAAAAAAAAAAAAAAAAAAAAGACAACACTTACCATTTCCAGACCTTGACCATGTCATCTAAGGAGCCAGTGACAATAGTTTCCGTCCCATCCGCCTCACTTTTACCCCAAGCTGCCGTCCAAATTGCATCATCATGTGCTTAGAGCAAAAAAAACAAAACAAAACAAGACAGGTTAAAACTATAATAACAGTGTGAGGATAATTGGTGGTTCAGGTTCAGGTTCAAATTTGACTACAAAAAAAAAAAAAAATTGACTTAAATACTGAGACTAAGGTGTGAGTGTGTGAGTGTATGAGGTTATGTTTTATTTAAATGACTGTTGAAGTACCTGACATGTAAACTTGGGTAACAATTTTTATTATAATCATTTTCTGGTGGTTTAAATTGCTGGGGCCAAATTGACAATATGTCAATACTTACCATGTTCTTGCTTGAAAAGAATGCTGTACTGAAAGGAGAAAACATTGCTACAGTTAGCTATGCCATTTTATGCCATTTCCAACTGTGGAAATGAATACTTTCATTTCAGTAACTACCTAAGCTTACCTGAGTGCTCATTGTTGTTCCTGACGTCGGAGAGCCAGCTACGTCGACCTAAGACCAAGCTGAGAGTTTGTTAGCTCGTTACACAGGTGACATATATGACACAGGTGAATAAGGTAATTCGTGGAGTGAAGTATCTTGAACAAAATGTCTTTGGGGAGATGATGAAGTCCTAAAACAAAGGGTTTAGGGTGCAGAGGCTGACAAATGAGCGTGTCAGCAAATTCAAGTCACTGCCAGTACTTTACTGGCCAAACCTTACACTGGTTTCCCACTCTGAAAGCAGAGCTGAGTCGATGTAGTTTTAGAAAACAAAGCTGAAATGATATTGGCTAACGTTAGCTAGCTCTGCCAGCCTGCACAGAGCAGGCAGCAGGCACTACGGTGAAGTTTGCTAGCTGCACAGCTACTGGTCAGCCAGGCTGTCGTTTCAGTATACCGGGTTTATTGTGCTGAACATGGACTATTTAATACAACGAATATAAACCTACATACCTTTAAAACTCCCCACAAAATGTGTGATGAATTTTGGTTACGCGTTTACATGGGAGACGCCATGACAACAATTACTTCCGCCTAGTTTCTTCTTCGTTTGTGTCGGAATGGTCGGCGAATAGCTTATGAAACTCATTACTGCCACCTGCGGAACAGTTGCGCATGCAGTATGCCACGGTGAGCATAGTAGATTCGGTCAGTACAGTAAGTGAGTGTTATTAATTAGGTAATAATTAATATGCAACATAATTAATCTATTAATTAATAAATATGTTCCAATGTATACAGTTTATATAGTGTTTGTACTGATGATTTAATAAGGTAATTAACTTTTTTTTTTTTTAATATTTCAATAAAATGGTACT